>NC_045443.1:13301398-13308584 GCF_002776525.5 Piliocolobus tephrosceles
GGTCACATATCCCCCATACCAATCACAGGGCTTACCTTGCCATTGTTGTATATGCATAAGGGCCTCACGTGGATCACCGAAGCCGGCATGCACCTGGAATACTTGGCAAGTCAGCACTAAGGTCCAGAGGGGCCAGTAGTTGGAGTTCATCTCTGCAATAGAAGGAAAAGATACTCTCAGGGAGAGAGTTACTCCCTGGATTGGCTATTATTAGGTACCTGTCTTACCAGTCGCTCTGGCAGCCATCTGGCTGCATCCTGAGTTTGGGAAAAGACACAAACTGAGCTTCTTCCCCAGATTAACACTGGGTCTGGACCATGCCATGTGTTGTCTAATGGGTCTTTCCACATAACAATGGCAAATTGTTTTTTTGATTCAGAATGCCAAAATCGATCGGCTGCTGATTTGTTCAGATCATCTAAATTTAAAAAATTCAAAATAAAAAGTGTGTGATTAAGTATGTTTCTAGGGGTGCCCTTAGTAGGGTACCATTCTCCCTTTTTTATTTTTTCAATGGTGGTTTTTAAGGATAGGTGAGCTCTTTCAACTATTCCTTGTCCCTGAGGGTTATAGGGAATTCCAGTAATGTGTTTTATTTGTAATTTAAGACAGAAGTCTTGGAAGGCTTTGGATGTATAGCCAGGACCATTGTCTGTTTTTAGTTGTTTAGGCTTTCCAATTATAGAAAAACAGTGTAGTAGATGAGCTATGACATGTTTGGTAGCTTCGCCTGTTTGTATATAAATGTATCTATACATACATGGATATATTTTAAGTTACCGAATTCTGAATAATGAGTGACATCCATTTGCCAGATCATGTTGGGAACTAGTCCTCTTGGGTTAATTCCTAAGTGAGGGACTGGTAGGTGTGTTACACAGATCTGACATTGTTTGACTATTCGTCTTGCTTGTTCTCTAGTTATTTTAAACATTAATCTTAGAGTTCGAGCATTAAGATGATGTAAGGCATGAGTGGCTTGTGCTTGGGTTAGGTTTGTGTTTGTAGTTATGGCTATTGTTTTGGTTGCCATGTCAGCCATTTGGTTGCCCTGGGATAGGGGTCCTGGCAATCCAGAGTGAGCTCTAATATGTCCAAGAAAGAAGGGAGTTGATCTGTCATGTATTAATTGTTGGCATTGTAAAAATAACTTGGCTGTGTCTGACACATGTTTGATTTGTGCTACAGTCTCAAGTAAAGGTATTGAGTGAGCTAAGTATGCACTGTCAGTATAAATATTAAGGGCCTGATCAGGGAAGGCTGACAGCACCACAATTAGGGCCTGCAGTTCTACTAGCTGAGCCGAGGCATGGCTGGTTTTGAATTTAACAGTGGGGTCAGCAAAGGTATATGCAGCAGTTCCTGTGGATGACCCATCAGTGAATACTAATAAGGCATTGTCCAAAGGTGTTTTACTGATGACATGAGGGAAGACAAAAGCATGTAGTTTACAAAATTGGATAAGCTTATTTGGTGGGTAATGGTTATCTAAGTTACCGGCATAAGAGGCACAAGCAATCGGCCACGTTTCAGTGTTTTGCATTAGCCAATGGATTTGTGGCTTAGAATAAGGTTGTATAATCGTAGAGGGTTCAATTCCAAAATACTTTTTGCTATTGTCTCTACCTAAGATGATTAAATCTGCTATGGCATTATAATAGGGGAGTAATACCTTTTTGGGTGATGAAGGCAAATGGACCCACATAATAGGGTTATTTTGCCAGAATAAACCAGTAGGTGTTAGTGTTGTGTTAAAAATTAAAAAGGTTAATGGCTGTGAATAGTTTATGTTAGTAACAAATGGCTCAGCAATGGCCGCCTCTATTTTATTAAGTGATAAAAGAGCTTCTTTTGATAAAGACCTAGGGGATTTAGGGTTGGGGTCACTTCTCAGGGTGTCGAATAAGGGTTTTAAGTCTCCCGTGGTGAGTTTTAAGTATGGCCGGAGCCAATTTATGTCTCCAAGGAGCTTTTGGAAATCATTAAGGGTTTGTAACTTATCTTTACGGATAACTGCCTTTTGATTAGTAATTTTAGGTCCATTTATTTGAAAACCTAAATATGTGTAAGGGTCTTGTAGTTATATTTTTTCTGGAGCTATTTGTAACCCCGCTGTGGTTAGTTTTTGTTTGAGTTGAGCAAAACACTGCAAAACTTGTTCTCCTACTTGTCCTGCTATAAGAATGTCATCCATATAGTGTATAATATACATTTGTTTCCATGTCTCTCTAACTGAGTGTATGGCTGTAGCCACATATTTTTGACACAAGGTGGGACTGTTGGCCATACCTCGAGGTAACACTTTCCATTGGTATCGCTTCATTGGTTCTCTAAAATTTATAGATGGTAAGCTAAAGGCGAATCGTTTTTGGTCGGTAGGATGAAGGAGAATTGTAAAAAAGCAATCCTTAAGGTCTATGATAATTTTAAAATATCCTTGCGGGATTGCTACCGGAGAGGGTAGTCCGGGCTGTAGAGCGCCCATAAGTATCATGGTAGTATTTATTGCTCTTAAATCTTGTAAGAGTCTCCACTTTCCAGATTTCTTTTTTATGACAAATATGGGGGTGTTCCAAGGAGAGTTGCTTTCTGTAATGTGTCCTGCCTCTAATTGTTCCTGCACTAACTGTTGGGCAGCGGCAAGCTTCTCATTGGTTAATGGCCATTGATCAACCCAAACGGGCTCATCTGACTTCCAAGTGATTGGATCAGCAAATTTTTGGGGTGCAGGCATGTCAACGGCCATGGTTAAAAATTTCCAAGCCCCCTTTTATTCAATTTTCCTATGGCTGGGATTGGCTGTAAAATGCCATCTTCTCTTTTTCCTAACCCTTTCCCAGGGTGGTAGCCCTGAGCCAACATTTGTGCAGTGACTATATCATTTGGACTACACATCATGACCCTCATTTGGGGGAGAAGATCTCTACCCCAAAGGTTAACAGGCAAATCAGGGATAACAAATGGCTTAATGACACCGGAATTACTTTCTTGATCTCTCCAGGTGAAATATTTGGAACTTTGTCTAGGGTTATTACTTTGCCCGGTTCCTCGTAAATTTGTTAAGGTCTCTGAAGTGGGCCAACTGGCGGGCCAATCTTGTTGTTTAATAATTGTTACATCGGCCCCTGTGTCTATTAGTCCTGTAAATAATTTTCCATCTAGCCATAAGGTGAGAGAGGGTTTTTGATTAGTAATAGGCTATACCCAGTATATGTCTGAGGATCCAAATCCTTCTTCCCCTCTCGGAGGTGATTGTACCTTATTAGCTGTTTTTAACAATGGTAACAGGAGCAACTGTGCTATTCTATTTCCTTGAGGAATGGTGATGATGTTGCTAATGGCCTTAGTCATAATTTTGATTTCTCCTGTATAATCACTATCAATTATTCCCGGAAAGACCTGTAGGCCTTTCATAGTGACACTGCTTCTCCCTAGGATTAATCCAAACATGTTTGAGGGTAGGGGTCCATATATCCCAGTACTCAAGGCCTGGGGTCCCATTTCAGGGGTTAATACTGTGTGGGAGGTGGAACAGAGGTCCAATCCTGCGCTTCCTGGGGTTGCTCTGCTAAGTTGTGAAACGGATTATTGTTGGTTGGTATAAAACTGACCACCCCATAAGCTTGTTTCGGGGCCTGGGGCCGGCCCCTCAATCCGTTTCCCTGTTGAGGTGTTAGGGGATTTCCTTGATTGTCAGTTTTAGATTTACATTCGTTGGCCCAATGTTTTCCTCTTTTATACCTAGGGCAGAGGCCTGGAGCTTTTGCCTCTAAGGTCTTAGCTAGCTCTCCCTTACAATCCCTAGCAAAGTGTCCCATTTTTCCGCACTTGAAGCACCCTTTGCTATTCTTATTTCTACTAGCGAGAAAGTCTTTTACGGTTTGTCCACTAAAGGCAGCAGCCATAGCCAAGCCCTGTTGATATGAGGGCCCTATGTCTGAACAGAGGCGGATGTAGCCTGTTAAGTCTGTTTTCTTTCTATAAGGTCTGATTGCTGCCTGACAAGCCGGGTTAGCGTTTTCGTAAGCTAGCTGTTTTACATAATCCACCCCTGCCTCGGCATTTCCAAATATTCTGCTGGCCGTGGTTAAAAGTCTATGTACAAAGTCTGCAAAGGGCTCATCAGGCCCCTGTTTGACCCTCGTGAGCGAGGCTCCTGGATCCCCTTTAACAGGGAGTTTTCTCCAGGCTTTGGTAGCCGCTGCTTGGATTTGAGAAAACAGTACGGGATCATACTGCATCTGAGCATCAGTTTCTGTGTAATTACCCGAGCCAGTTAGCATATCAAAATCCCAACCATTTCCGGCTTATTGGTTTCTCTTGGCCTTATCTCTACAATTTTCATAAAATTCTGACTTCCAAATCAGATGGTCGCCTCCGGAAAGAACTGCTCTAACTAAGGTATTCCAATCTATGGGAGTGAGCCAATTTTCGGCCACAGATTCGACTACGGCCAGGGTGTACGGGGCAGTAGCTCCGTATTGCGAGACAGCGGTTTTTAGTTCTTTTATTACGGTAAATTCAAACCCATTGTGGTGTCTCCAGGCTCGGCCCTGCGCATCTGTAATTTCAGTTACTGGAAAAACATCTCGAGGAGAGGAATCCTCCCTATCCCTACTACCAAGCGACCTTCCTTTTGGGACATGCTGTCCGGGTCTCTGAGGGTGAGCGTGTTTCTCTATTCCTTTAGGGTATTGAACGCTCTCACTTCCTGTCCTTAATTTCTGCAATCTAGTGATTAAAGACTGATGTAGTTCTTCGAGCTTTATTTGCTCTTCAAGTTGTGCAATCTTTTCTCTAAGCTCCTCTTTTGGGTCTATTACTGCCATAACTGTGGGGGCAGAAGCCTTATTATAGGGAGGAGGATAAGTAAGAGTTTGTGGCCAGTCAGAATTATGATATTTTGCTGCCCCTTCCTCCAAATTATCCCAGTCTACTTCTGAAGGGTTAAGGTTATTTTTACTTTTGTTTTCATTAGTTGTAGGTAAAACTGGGTATTTTTTTGCCTTTTCCTTATTTGATGTTTCTATATTTGTTATCGAGGGGGCCCCAGCCTCCTCTTCGTCGCTCTGTAGTGATATCAAGTCTATTTCTTTACTAGGTGTGGGTTTTTCGAGGTCGGTTTGGGAACTGCCCCTTAATATTTCCTCAGTCTGAGCAACTGCTGCCATTACCTCAGGATCTTTTTCTTTTTTATCTATTACATCCTTGATTAAGTTCCAATAAGAAAAAGCTGTCACCGGAACCTTTTCTGGTCCAAAAGTACTATAATAATCTTGAAAACAGTCTCCCACTCTACGCCACCTCTTTATGTCAATGGTCCCCTCTTGCGGAAACCAAGGGCAGGTATCCTTTACAAAATCAAAAAATCTAAACAAATCATTACTTTTAACCTTTACTCCTCATGCTTTTAAAGCCTCTTTTAATTGCCCTACATAATCTGATGCTGGCTTAATTCTTGTCCCATAATCAGACACTATTACTTACCTCTGGTTCCAACGCGGCAGGTTCCCGCGACGTCCGGAGGAGTTTCTTCCACTTTCACTTTCGGCCGACTTTAGTGCCTTCTTCCTCACTTTTTCCCCCTTGTCCAGGTCCCTGTTCTAGGCGCCACGTGTCCCGACCTGCAGGACAGTCCAACGGACCCTGAAAGGGGGAGTGGGAATGGAGGAGACAAGAAAACACGAGAAATGGAGACAAGACAAGTAATCTGATCAAGTCTCGTTTAATGGTGGCAGTGCAATGCCTTATATAGGCTGGCAGGGGAAGAGGTTGGGCCAGGGCGGTGGGGGGGTGGGGGGGCTGGGTTTTCTCAAATTACAATCGCGCATGCGCCATTAATTGGTATTTTTTTCCCCCCGGGCACGGAATTGCGCCTGTGCTGTAGGCTGCATATCTTCCTGGGCGCGAAAAAGGTTGGCGCCTGGGAAAAGTTGTTAATGACCAACCCGGAAATACGCCATCTTGTCTCTGGTGATAGGGCGCTTAAGCAACAGAAGCCGCGGCAATTTCCAGGCCTCACGGCTCTGGACACCCAGTCAGGCTAGTCTGAGAAGTGAGAGGGCACATATGGTGATATTGGGACAGAATCTTTGAAATTGGCATGGCCGTGGGCAACCTGGGGTGCAGAGTTACTTTAAACCGGAAGCAGAGCTTCCACTGAAATTCTATGAGCTTTAGTTTCCTTGGGGGAACACTGAGCACAATTATTTCTGAATCTCCTAAAAGAAGGTGAAGGTCTTAGAATAATGGTTTATGTACTCTGATGTGCCAAGATAAAAGGCAAAGTGTAAAAGTTAATACTAGAATATTAACTAACGTGTTTGGGAAATTGTATTTCTACAACACTATTTCTTTTTTGAAATTTCATTGTATTTCATATTTCTTTGGTTTGTATTCCAAGATAACTGTGTGTTACTAGTAGCTGAGATGAATGGAGGTTATGCAATGATACAATCTTTCAGTGGATTTTGAGACAAAGCATTTAGTAGTCTGTAGTGAACACAATAGTCCTAGCGATTCAGAACCCAGATACATAAATTCAAGTTTTTTTCTGAGTGACTTCGTTGTGTCTGTTAGTGATCTTTTGACTCAATTTTCTCACCTGAAATTTGGAAATGTTACTTGATTTCCAATATTTCCAATAAGTTAAATGTTCAGTAAACACTAATTGAGTCACACCCATAGAGCTGAAGATTTTCCAGAAAAATGCCTCAGAAGAAGCTAAATTTGAAATTACATATTTGGGGCCTATTTTTCTATCTCATACACCTAATACACCCCAAGGCCAGCATTATAGGGTGCACATCTCCTGTTCCTCTTCTTGGCTACTGGGGAGATTATTTGCCTGGTTCAGAGAGGAAACCTTCTTACATTCTTTGATAGATTTTATACATTAGAGCCCCTTCTTATTCAGAAGAGAGTAGCAGGTGGCTAAGGTTGGAATATCTACTGCCAATTCCATGTAGAGAGCTACATCAGACCAGGTCCCAACAACCCAACTTCCATCAGAGACCCAACCTCCATCAGAGATCCAACTTCCATCAGAGATCCTACCACCATAGAGATTGGTAGGAGTCTCATGGTAGGCATTAAGCATGAGCCTGTCTCTGGGTCTCTGTCTGTATTTCTGGGTGAAGGAATATATATATATATATATATATATATATATATATATATATATATA
>NC_045443.1:13308594-13453279 GCF_002776525.5 Piliocolobus tephrosceles
ATATATATATATATATATATATATATATATATATATATATATATACACACACACATAGATTTTTTTTCCTCATGGGCACTTCCTACTAAAAAAAAGGAGATTAACCATATTACATCCCTGACTTGCACCATGTGGCTTAATAAGCAAGACATGTCATAAAGTCAACACTTAGTTCTGTGGCTTATAGTAGTATAAACTAAATACCTGAGTGTAGTTTCTACAGTAATTAGAGTCTGGTAGGATTGGGACAGGTTTCCACATTCCCTAGGGTTCCTGAATAATCCTAGGCCAATCTTGGATCTTAAGTACTTTTTTTTTTTTTTGAGACAGCAACTCACTCTGTCACCCAGGCTGGAATTCAGTGACATCATCATGGCTCACTGTAGCCTTGACCTCCCTGGCTCAATCGATCCTCCCACCTCAGCCTCCTGGGCAGCTGGGACTATAGGTGTACACCACCATGCCCAGCTAATTTCTTATATTTTTTGTAGAGATAGGATTTTGCCATGTTGCCCAGGCTGGTCTTGAACTCCTGGGCTCAAGCGATCTACCTGCCTAGGCCTCCCAAAGTGCTGGGATTACATGTGTGAGCCACTGTGCCTTGCCTGATCTTAGGTACTTTGAAGACCAATTAACTGGGATTTCTTTTTGACTGTCTAGGGAAACTTTTAGTTTAGTACTGATCTGTCAGAGACCTTGAAAATCATCCCGGGCCAATGCTCAGAGGTTTCTTAAGGGCACCAGCTAGAGCTTGGCATTATCAAGGCTCGCCATGAGGAGAAAATGCCCCCAAGACCCACGCAGGGTCAGATCTTTCATGCTCATGTGAACCTGTAAAATAATTATTCCAACAGTCCCAGCCACTACCCAGAAAACAGTATATAGTTACTATGTTCCTGCAAATGTAAGTCCCTCTGTGTGGCTCTGCAATTTAGACTACCACCCATGAGAGTAACACCAAGGCCTATACCAACAGCATTGCATATGTGCCCTGGAAAATACTTCGGATCTCATTGATTCGTCTCCCAACCAGATCAGGTATGTGAGATAAACAGCCAGTCCCATGGGATATGGTTGCTTTGTTTTGTTTGAGATTGTGTCTCAAACACACCACCTACCAGTACTACTACCAGTGCTGGAGTGTTTGGGGTACCCATTCCTAGGCTACATGTGAGCCAAGTTCAACAGGTTGTATGATTCTCCCCCAAGTTCAGAGGAAGGGTCGCCCACCAGGTACTTGCTGGTCTGAGCTAAGCAACTGCAGAGTGAGGGAAACACACTTAACAGATGAGGCCGTGAATGCTGGTGCTGATGTCCTCTGTTCTAAGAGCAAATGAAGTCTTCCATAATATGGATGCAGTCATGGCCAAATGTATATTCAGCAGTATGTTCCTCCCATCGCTGTTCTGGGGAGATAACGGATAATGCAATTCCTCCAGTAGTGTGAAGTGAGAGGGGGTCAAGAAAACATTTTCAGCTTAGAGCAACAGGGCATGAGATGCATCCAATCTTACGCAATCCTAAGTCCCTGGGCACAAATGGAATTTGTAACCAGCAAAGAAATTCTTTATAATAATTTAATTTGTATGTGAGATTGAGCTTGTAAGAGTGAGCGACAGAGAGGTAGAGGGGAAAAGACAGAGGGAATGAGAGGAAAGACAATGAACAAGATGAATGAGAATGAATAATGGGAGGCAAAGATAAAGGAAAAGCAATATAAAGCAGAGAGGGGAGAGAAAAGAAGTAATAACTTCTGATAATTGTGGAAATGTGTCACAAACATAATTGTATAAAAGGAAGGATTTAGACAGTGAACAGGAAAGTTGAGAGCATGGCTGAAGGTAGAAGAAAGAAAGAAGAAATGAGTAACAGGAAAACAAAGAGAAAAAAAAAAGGAAAACACTTCAAGGAATAGGTAGGAAACAAGATGTGCCTTGGGAATTTCAATGAGTTATTTTGTCTCCCAAGTTTTAAAATTACAATGTGTTCTGCCATGACAGTCTAATTCTCAATTAAGATATGCTAATAAGGCTGACCACATATCATAGACTCGCCATGCCTGATAAGCAGTTTAGTTTCTTTTTGGGCTTGGTGGGAGGGCAGTTATGTTTCCACACCGAGGTTTCTCATTGGCATTCCTCCTATAAAGGCACAAAATGACCACATATTGTTCTTACTAATATTTGTTTTAGTCTGACACACTTTCATCTCTGCCGAATTGACTACTGGCTGCTTCGTACAAACTTCTTATTCCTCCATCTGCTTTCAGTTACCTTCATTAAAAATAGTCACATAAATCTTTATTAATGGAGAAAAATGGATTCACTCTGGTTTATTTATATGTGGGTAAGTTTAATTATTTTCCAGTATGCAAAGCATCTGAGGAGGCAGCAAACACAGCTCAGAAGTAGCATTACCAGAAAAGGGGAAGCTTGTGCCACAGAGTCAACTTGCTGACCTGCAAGTAGCAGACAGTGAATATTAGCTGAATGATGGTAATTGAGTGAAAATTTGGATTGCCCTTCAAGGGATGTTAGAAAGAGTATCAGAAAAGGGCAGGAAGACTTAACATATATAGTGACCAATGACTGAGCATCCAAGCATAGTGAAAATCACCGTGCGTGTATTATCACATTTCACAGAAGCAGAACCCATTCTTTTTTGTATGCAGATTTCTCTTTAAGAGTTCCTGACCTACGATACTGTGGGAACTCTTGGCTACTTCTCGATGGCTTCCAGGCATCCCCAGGAAGTGTGAATATTCTCCTGAAATCATTGCCAAGTGCTTGCTGCAGATTCTCCCAGATTTCTCTTGCTGGGCTCACCTTCCCTCTCCACAGTGCACCACAATTTCTGGTCCTCTCCATTGCAGGATGTCATTGTAGATCCTTCCTTTGCTTCCAAAGCCAACACAATCACAAAGATATGGAGAATAGCAATGGTTAAAAGCTTTGCAGTCAAACTTCTTGAGTTCAAATCCAGGCTCTGAACCTTACTAGTTGTATGACCTTAAGTTACTTAACCTCCTGTACCTCAGTTTTTTACTCTGTGAAACGAGGCTGATAATAATACTTTTTTCCCCTGGGTTGCTATGAAGATTAAATAAGTTAGCTTATTCTATGAGTTAATTTTTATGTGAGATTGAGCCTGTGAGAATGAGTGACAGAGAGGTAGAGAGAAAGAAATGGAAGGAGTGAGAGAGGAGAAAGTGGGAAAGACAATGAAAAAGATAAATGAGAATGAATAATGGGAGGTAGGGATAAAGGAAAAGCAATAGAAAGCAGAGAAGTTAATTCATTATAACATGTAGAGCACTTTGAAGAATGCTTACTATGTTGTAAGTACTTAATAAAGTTAGTTATTAGTGACAGGTTGTAATGGTTAGGAAATTTCTTACTGACCACATGCATTTCTTAGGTTATAAAAAAGTATAGCTTTGAGGAGAAACAATGTGAAATTGGAAAACAGATTCTGCTGCTGCTAGAATCCATTGGCTAGTCCCTAATGCAGTCTCCCAGGGTTGTCTCCCTCCTTAGTCTCCGCCATCTTGCTGGAGTCATACTCTTCTGTAGTCCATGCATTCTTGTCTCCCATTATTCCCCACATCTTGAATCACACTCCTACAGTCTCAAAGAAGCCAAAAGCAAGTAAACAGCATGACAGTCTCTGCCCCCAAGGCCTACAACTCTTTCACTTTTGCTGTTTAGGAGTCAGAGGTCTTTATGGTATTAAGCCCTCTCCCTAGATAGGGCACTGGGTCTTACATCTGCATAACCACAAGTCCCACTCAAGTGTTTCACAAATAAAATGACAGTCTTCTCCCCAAAGATGAATTCTCCTGGCATTCCTAGGATGCAGATAGTGTTGTAGCGGGGGTGGGAACCCCTCCAGAGGCTCAGGATTTGTCATTAGCATTGAACACATTAAAAACATATCCTTTGACTAAGGCAGGCTTGTTCCGAGCCCTTGAAGCATGTTTGGTGTTCTTGATGGTCATCATCTTGAAGAAAAATCTGAGGTGCTTCCAAAAATGTTCCAGGCACTAAATGAGTGAAGAGGTACACTTGGTGGCAATGACTGCAACTGTTCCTTGAAAACATCTGATCAGGCTAGAAAATAAGGTAAATGATTATATAATTATATATCTATATGTATATAAATGCTTCCCTTTGCTACAAAATACACTGCCTTAATCATCCTGGCTTGTATTTCCATCGCTTTGCACAAATGGTTTTTTTGAAAACTGTTAGTGCTCTCCAAGTTGTTGTGTCACGTGGCTTTTCTTAACCTGCATCTCCCTTCTTGACCCTTTAGGACATTGGACATTATTGAAATTCAGTTTTTATTGGATCTCCCGGTCCTTCAATCTCCTGATTTTCCTTGAACCTCTGTTGCTCCTTAATTTTTTTTGTTTTTTTGGCCTTCTCTTCTTTCCCCTTTCCTTCAAATGTTATTATGGCCAAGGTTTTGTCCTGGATTTTTTTTTCTGTTTCTTACATTTTCTCCTTTAGTAACCTGATTCATTGCTATAGCTTCACATATAATTTCTCTGTAAATGAATCCCAAATTTATATCTCTAGCTTTGACACTTCCCCTGTCCATTTCATTTCACCTTTGTTTTTAGATATTCAACTGAGATTTTAATCTCAAAATCTTTATTTTTAAAATCAATGGCATTTGTTAATGTCTTTTTTCCTTACTAACAATACCACAGTCTTCCACTGACACAGATTTAAAATCTCTAAGCCATTTTTTTAAAATCATGATGCACTGTAAGAAATGCATTTTACATCATGACCCTGTGTGTGTGTGCACATATATATATGTGTGTATATATATATACACACACACACACACACATACACACACACACACTATATATATATATATATATATATATATACACGTGCAGACAAACACACATGTAACTGAAACAAAATTTCCCCCAAGAGTACTTGCCCTTATTATGTTTGATGTGCTCTAATCTGTTTTATTCCAATCTATTTCATTCCATTAAAGAATTTGGTTGTAAACCATTAAATTATTTTCATGACCCACTAAAGATATGAATTGCTGTTCCAAAAATACTGCTTTTAAATACTTTTTCATTCATCTTTCTCTTTTAACTCCCAAATCTAATCAGTAATGAGTTTATTTTCAAAATGTCTTGCATATTCAATCTTTTTCTAAAATTTTCTCTCTGATGCTTTCAAAAGTTTACCTTTGTTGGGAGACCTTCCCCAGTTCCTTCAGCTACAGGCAATTTCACTCTCCTCTAAGTAACTCTGTTTATCTGATTGTGTCTCTCTTAAATTACTTAATCACCGAAAATATCACACCCCATAACTCTGTTTTCTTATCTTGCTTTACTTTTTCTTCTTAGGTTTTGTCACTGGACAATTATATTAGTCAGGATTATCCAGAGGGGCAGAACAAATGGGATATTTCTGTATTTATATGTGGATGTGGATATAGATGTAGATAGATGAGAGGCGATTTATTAGGGGATTGGCTCACATGATTTTGGAGGCTGAGAAGTCCCATGACCAGACATCTAAAAACCAGAGACCCGAAGACACAAGTAGCATGGCTCAGTCCAAGTCCGAAGTTCTCAGAACTAGGAAAGCCCGGGTGTAACTCTCAGTCTGAGACTGTAGGTTTGGGAACCTGGGTGATTGCTGGTTTAAGTCCTGGAGTCCCAAGGCTGGAGAGCCTGGAGTTCTCATGTCTAAGGGCAGGAGGAAGAGTGTGTCCCAGCTCCAGGAGGGAGCGTGAGGAAATCCTTTTTTCTCTGTTTTTTTTCTTGTTCTATCCTCACCCCAGCTGACTGGATGGTGCCTGTCCACACTGACAGCAGATCTTCCCTACTCAGTCCACAGGCTCACACACCAATCTCATCTGGAAACACCCTCACAGAAACACCCAGAAGTAATGCCTTACCAGTTCTCTAGGCATTCCCTAATTCAGTCAAGTTGACACCTAAAATTAGCCAACATTAAGTCTACCCCTTGCCCCAACTTAACACTCATATACATCTCCTTAAGCCATACCTGACCTCCAAAAAAAGACACTAACAAGGTATTAGTTTCACTTAATGTGGTATAACTATCCTGCATACACTGAGAATAGACTAATCCTGTCCTCAGAAGAGGAAGTAAAGTCCCTGGCTGATGTTTACTCTGCTCTGATATCCTATAATTAAATACTATGGTTTAAATTTACAATGCTTAAATATTATGATATAAAGTCATATCTTATGTTACATGGTAAAGGAATAAGAGAGAAATGAAAACAAAGATATTTGCTTAATATATGCAAATATACGCACAAACACATAACAAAATAGGGAGGAAATGTTCATGACAATCACAGTCCTTGTTTCTGTAACTATTCCCATGGTCATAGCTGGTATTTACAACCACACATTCAGCTGCGGTTCTTTACTTGGTAGGGTGATCCAAAACTTCATGCCTGAAGCGTCTGGGCCATTTGTAGTCCTGCCTAAATTGGGTTGTTGTCATTTCCCAGTTACCTTAATCACAGGGCATGATAATATGAAGAGACACTGTAAGAGCCCTCCAGACGCTCTTCCTTATCCCCATTGTGGAGTAATAGTCCAATTTCCCCTTGGTAGTCTGAATTAACCACCCTAGTCAACACCGTAACTCCCTCCTTAGCCTGTTGACTCAGATGCACGCGGAGCCCAAAATGACTGGGAGGCAGTCTTGACTTCCAGTTAAATGCAATCATTATTGTGTCTCCTGCTGGTAACATTCCTCTTTCTGGAACCAAAATCTCTAGGCCAGCAGAAGACAAAGTCATGGGAGCAGGAAGCAAAATTTTTGCTAGTGGATCACTTGGTATAATATTGAGTGGTGCTACTCCTGTTTCCACTTCTTAATTCCTGCCCATGAATCTTGGCTATGGGAGGAACAGCACTATATATTGGACCCGATTTAGAGCATGTATAGCCATCTGGGGAGACTTGCCCCAACCCTGCAAAGTATTGTCACCTACCTGGCACTGTAACTACATCCTCAAAAGGTCATTCCACTGTTCTGTCAAGCTAGCTGCTTCAGGATAGTGGAGAACATGGTAAGAACATTGAATTTCATGAGCACTAGTCCACTGCTGTGAAGTGAGTTCCATAATGAGAAGCAGAGCTGTGTATGTCAACCTAAATAGCAGAGAGGGAGACTCACTAGAAGAAAATGACATTTATTTGAGAATGGGCATTGCAATGGGAATATGCATACCCTAGTAAATGAGGTGCATTTCCAGGGATGTAAAGGAAGACAAATGTTTTTAAAGAAAAAATGAGGAGGATTGCATAATTGTTTTGGGATAGATATCCTTGGCTACAAGGATCAATAACAAACCAGTCGAGGTTGGAAAAGTAGTTTCTGTACAGATGTTCTCACAGAAGTATTTTTTTGTGTAAGATTGTGGTGGCATTTGTGCAAGGCTACGGTTTTTGCAGAGTGTTTTGTAATAGTTCTTGCTATCAGGCATTCATGCATGAGAATGCTCCCTCCGTGGCCTTCCTCAGCTCTATTTGTTAAGGTTATATTTTTTAAAAAATGTATTATCTGTCTATCTATTTATTTTTATTTTTTGAGACAGAGTCTCACTCTGTCATCCAGGTTGGAGTGCAGTGGCATGATCTTGGCTCACTGCAACCTCCATCACCTGGTTCAAGCGATTCTCCTGCCTCAGCCTCCTGAGTAGCTGGGACTACAGGCACATGCCACCATGCCTGGCTGAGTTTTGTATTTTTGTAGAGACAGGGTTTTGCCATGTTGCTCAGGGTGGTCTCAAACTCCTGGCCTCAAATGATCCACCTCCCAAAGTGCTGGGATTACAGGTGTGAACCACCACACCCGGCCTCTACTTGTCAAGGTTATTTAAACGTGACTCAATTTTTATTCTGACAGCTTTCACATGTGGAATACCATGATGATGGACAAAACATTCTGTGAGACCATCGGTGGTAGTTTTGGCAGAAGCACTGTGTGCAGGGAAGGCAAATCCATATCCAGAGTGTCTCTTCCAGTAAGGATAAAATGCTACCCCTTCCGTGATGGAAATGGTCCAAGTAATCGACCTGCCACCAGGTAGCCAGCTGATCACCCTGGGGAATGGGGCCATGTCAGAGACTCAGTGTTAGTCTCTGTTGCTGGCAGATTGAGCACTCAGAAGTGGCTGTAGCCAGGCTGGCATTAGTGGGTGGAAGTCCTTGTTGCTGAGCCCATGCATCACTCCATCCCAGCCACGATGGCCACTTCATTCATGAGCCCACTGGGCAATGACAAGAGTGGCTGGGGAAAGAGGATGAGCGGTATCCATAGAACAGGTCATCTTATCCACTTGATTATTAAATTTCTTCTCCTCTGAGGTCACCTTTGGTTAGCATTCACATGGGTCACAAATATCTTCACAACTTCTGCCCACTCAGAGAAGTCTATCCACATGCCTCTTTCCCACATTTCTTTGTCACCAATTTTTCAGTCATGTCCTTTCCAAGTCCTTGACCCTCTGGTCAAACCACTGGCCACAGCCCAATAATCGGCATACAATCACACTTCTTTCCAAGAGAAGTGCACTACCACCAGCTGCACTGCCCCAAATTCTGCCCATTGAGAAGACTTCCCTTCACCACTGCTTTCAAGAATGTCCCAGAAAGGGGCTGTAGTGCTGCAGTTGTCCACTTTCAAGTGGTGCCTGCATATCGTGCAGAAATATCTGTCAACCAGACCTTACTCTTCTGTCAACTGGTTATAAGGTACTACCCAAACGGCCATAGGTGCAGGCAGGGAGAGAGAAGGCAGTGTAGTAAGAGTAGGAACCATTTGCACCAGTTCTTCATGTAACTTACCTGTGCCTTCAAGACCCAATATATCAGTCCCATTTGATGATGGCGTGCTGCTATGCACATCCAACCTCATGACTTGGTGGGCCTGAAAACACCCAGTTTATGGCAGGAATTTCAGATTGCATGGTAACTTTGTGGCCCATGGTCAGGCCTTCAGTTTCTACTGTGGCCCAGTGGCAGGCCAAAACTGTCTCTCAAAAGGAGAGTAACTGTCTACAGATGATGGCAGGGCCTTGCTTCAAAATCCTAAGGGCTTTTGCTGTGATTCACCTATAGAGGCCTGCCAAAGGCTCCAAACAGAATCCCTGTCTGCCACTGACACCTCAAACCTTATTGCATCTGCTGGATCATATAGCCCAAGTGGCAGAGCAGCTTGCACAGCAGTCTGTACCTGTTGCAGAGCCTTCTTCCATTCTGGGCCCCGCTCAAAACTAGCAGCTGTTCCAGTCACTTGGTAGATACGCTGGAGTAACATACCCACTGGACCCCTAGAAATTTCAATGAGGCGGAAGTCCCCTGAATTTCAGTTAGATTTTCACCCTCTGACATGCAAATGACTTACCAATAAGTCCAGGGCAATTACTACTTCACACTTACTAGGTCCAGTCAGCATAATGTCATCAATGTAATGGACCAGTGTGATAGCTTGTGGAAGGGGAAGGTGATCAAGATCCCTTCAAACTAAATTGTGACACAAGGCTGGATCTACCCCGAGATAGGACAGTGAGGGAGTACTGCTGGCCTCAGCTGAAAGCACATTGCTTCTGGTGAGCTTTGTGGACAGGTATGGAGAAACAGGTATTTTCCAGGTCAATAGCTGCATACTGGTACGAGGATATGTGTTAATTTGCTCAAGCAATGGAAACACATCTGGTATGGCAGCGGCAATTGGAGTTACCACTTGGTTAAGCTTAATAATTTACGGTCATCCTCCAGGATCCATCTGTCTTCTGCACAGGCCATAAAGGAGAGTCGAATGGGGATCTGGTGGGACTCGTCACCCCTGCATCCTTCAAGTCCTTGATGGTGGCACTCATCTTGGTAATCCCTCCAGGGATGTGATGCTGGTTTTGAGTTACTGTTTTCCTAGGTAGGGGCAGCTCTAATGGGCTTCCACTTAGCGTTTCTCACCATAATAACCCTCACCCTACTGGTCAGGGAACCAAGATGGGATTCTGCCAGCTGCCAGATATATCTATTCCAATCGTGCATCTGGAACAGGGGAAATGACCACAGGATGGGTCCAGAGACCCACTGAGCCCACTCTGAGTTGGACCTGAGCTCAAACTCTATTGATCCCCTAACTTTCGTAAGCTCCTACTCTGACTGGTGAACCACAGTGATGTTTTGGGTTTCCTGGAATTGATGTCAGTTCAGATCCAATGTCCAGTAGTCCCCAAAATGTCTGATTTTCCTTTCCCAAGCGCACAGTTACCCTGGTAAAAGGTCGGAGGTCTCTTTGGGGGGAAAGATGAGAGAAAGATTAACAGTATATATTTTTGGTAGTATACCAGGCTCTTTCCTGGAGCGGCCCTGGCCCCCACTTCATTCGAGGGGTTTTGGGTCTGTAAACTGGCTCAAGTCTGGAAACTGATTGAGAGGCCATGATTTTCTGTATTTATGATTCAAGTTAGATTTTTGTTCACTTGACCTGGAAGTGTCCTGCTTATATAAATCAAGTAAGAATGTAGTAGGCTTCCCATCTATTTCACTTCTAGGAATACCACGATTAACTAGCCAATGCCACAGATCTACGTAAGTCAGACTATTCTGGTTGTTGCAATGCCTCTTCTGTTCATTATGGTAAACACGCCCACCTTGCTTTAGTGATTGCGAGCTGCAGCTTGGCCCTAGCCACCCAGGATCCAATGATTCCCATTGCATTTATGTTTTCCAATTGAGTAATTGTGCCTCCCACTGCAAGGTCCATCCTATGGAGAAGAACAATCACGGAGCTCTTCAGGGATGCTGGGGCTCTGCTCACAAATCTGTTTCTCAAAGTATTGGTGAAAGGTATGTCTTCAGACCCTCCCTTTATAGGTGAGCAGATTTTAAGTGATAAATCCAGTATAGGCTTCCATTCTCTCTAGGCATTTTAATCCCTCCCTCTGCAATAAACTAAGGGAGAGCAGGCATCTCCACTCCCTCACAGTGGGCCACCTTTTGATCTATGTTTCAGCCAACCAGCCAAACAGATGGTTAGCACCTTTCCTAACTCCCAGAGCTGCAACATTAAGCACAGAATCTCTGCTTAGTGGGCCCATATCAATAAATTCAGCTTGATCCAACTTTATGTTCCTTCCACCATTATCTCACACCCTTAATATCCATCCCACACGTTTCCCAGATTTCTGCTTGTATAAATTAGAAAACTCAAGTCGTTTTTTTAGAGTGCAGCCTACCTCCTCATGAATCACATTTTCTACCTTACCTTTAGGGGCCTGCTGGGACTTGAGTCTGGTTATAGGGCTAGAAACAAAGAGGGGAGGCAAGGGTGGGTCCTGAGGAGAATCAGCTTGGTCTTGCTCAGAAACTGCCTTGGGAGGCCATGACTGTTCCCTCGGGCGATGAAGGGCTAACCCCCTCAGACACAGGTGGAAAGGCTGATATTGATACTGTTGTGGGTGGGAACGCTGCTGCCTGGGGGTGAGGGGTGTAAGACCACCTCTGCTTGGAAAACAAGTCTCACCAGAATTTAGGGGCTCAATGTCCCAGTTTCATCAGAATCTTTCCGCACATCCTCACCCCAACTTACAGAATCCCATTCTCTCCCAATCAATGCCCTTAATTTCACACCAGACACTCTGAGAGGCTCAGTCCAACTTTTGTTGTAAATCAGCTAATCAGATGATAAGGGCTTGTGTTTGATTTTCAGCAATTTCAGCCCTGTGGTTACAGAAGAGAAGATTCTGGCTCAGGGCACACTTAGAAGCTCATAGGCTATTTATGTGGAACTGGAGCTGGAAATTTGAATCCCTGTTATTTTTTTCCATCACTTTGACCGGTGACATTAGAAGCAACCCATCAATGTTATTATATTCCTTAGTTTTCCACAAATGTTTAGAGGTGTCATGTACAGAGCCATCAAGTTCCTTGCATTAATTTGGATTTAGATTTGGAGTATCAAATGCAGATATTTTGTGTATCTCTTTAAACAGCTTAGGACATGAATTAGCAGTGCTCTCTGTACTGTTAGAAGTAGAGTTCTGAGCATTTTTAGGTGTGGTCAGGTTAAAGAGACAATTCCAGAAACCCCAAAACCAATTAGGGGCACTCATCCTTAAAATTCTGTTCCTCTAGAACCACTTCTGGTACCAAAATCTGTACTAATCACAGTATGGCAGACAAATAATACCCTAAGCCTCTCAACTGACCTAACAGACCCCCTTTTGGCCAAGAGGACCCAGAGAAACCTTAAAAACTGAATTCTGGCCAGGACAGGATGGGAGTTCAGACATGTCTCAGTACACTCCTTCTTTATGAACCTTTTTTTCACCTCACTCTGTCACCCAGGCTGGAGTCCAGTGTCATGATCATAGCTCACTGAAGTCTCAAACTCCTGAGCTCAAGTAATCTTTACTGCCTTAGCCTCCTGAGTAGCTGGGACTACATGCACCATCATGCCCAGCTAATTAACATTTTTTTTTTTTTTTATAGAGATGGGGTCTCCCTATGTTGCTCAGGGAGGTCTCAAACTCCTGGCCTCAAGCAGTTCTCCTGCCTCAGCCTCCTAAACTGCTGTAATTATAGGTGTGAGCAACTGTACTGATCCTTATTAATCTTTAGCCAGAATTGCTCCCTAAGGAGTAAGAAGAAACCAGTTATGAAAAACAAGAAACAGACAACTCATTCTCTTATCACCTTTAGTCTGTCATGTGAGGCTGCGACTGGTCTCTTTGTCTTTGCAGTTTTGAGGTGACAGCTCACCAGTTTCACAATGTATCCCTTCCTAAAAACTGACCACCATCTCCAGACTGGTTTTGGCTGATGTGAAGAGGATGTACAGTGGGGTTTTTTTGGGTTCTCTGCTTCACCTTTTGATATCAGAGGCCTGAAAACTCCACTCTTGGATCATGCTACTGCTAACGTTTTTTGAATATGCAACCCATGAAGAGGCATGAAGCTCAATTGCACACGTGCATGTTTCTCCTTGTATAAATATTTGTGACTCCTCCGATAGCTTATTGAATGTGTATACTTAGCCAACTCATTTAGCACAAATGCCTGTCTTAGCCTTCCCTCCCTTGGAGAATTCGCTCTGGGCTTCTGCTGAAGGCTACACTTCCCAGGCTGCAGAATGGCTAGGCTGCACCTTTTTTTAAAAATTTTACTTTAGGTTCTGGGATACATGCGCAGAACATGCAAGTTTGTTACATAGGTATACATGTGCCATGGTGGTTTGCTGCATCTATCAACCCATCATCTAGATTTTAAGCCACATATACATTAGGTATTTGTCCTAACGCTCTCCCTCCCCTTGCCCACTCCCCACCACCCCAACAGGTGCCAGTGTGTGATGTTCCCCTCCCTGTGTCCATGTGTTCTCATTGTTCAACTCCCACTTATGAGTGAGAACATGTGGTGTTTGGTTTTCTGTTCCTGTGTTAGTTTGCTTAGAATGATGGCTTCCAGCTTCATCCATGTCCCTGCAAAGGACATGAACTCATCCTTTTTATAGCTGCATAGTATTCCATAGTGTATATGTGCCACATTTTCTTTATCCAGTCTATCATTGATGGGCATTTGGATTGGTTACAAGTCTTTGCTATTGTAAATTGCGGGCTGCACCTTTTATGAGAGATAAAGCTCTCCTCTCTAAATTCATGAACCTCATGATTCTTCCATTCACAGAACCAATAGGAGATAGATAGATAGGTATGAGAGGTTATTTACGAGGGGAATTGGCTCATGTGGTTATGGAAGCCTAGAAGTCTCGTAACAGGCTGTCTGTAAGCTGGAGACCCTGGCGTGCCGGTAGTATAGTTCCATCCAAGTCCCAAAGCTCCAGAACCCAGGAAGCCAGTGGCATCGCTCTCAGTCTGAGGCTGAAGGCCTGAGAACCTGGGTGACGGCTAGTGTAAGTCATGGAGTCCCGATGCCGGAGAGTCTGGAACTCTCCTGTCTTCAGGTAGGAGGAAGAGAGTGTCCCAGCTCCAGGAGAGACAGAGAGGAAATCCTCTCTCTCATTCTTTGTCCTAGCCTGGCCTTCAGCTGACTGGATGGTGTCTGCCCACGCGGAGCAGCTCTTCCCTCCTCAGTCCACTGACTCACCTGCTAATCTCTGGAAACACCCTCGCAGACACACCCAGAAGGAATGCTTGACCAGTTCTCCAGCCAGTCCTTAATCTAGCCAAGCTCACATCTAAAAGTAACCATCACAGTGTACAATGCATTTAGATGTTTGTTTATTTTCTGCCTCTTCCACTAAATGGTGAGATCCAGGATAACAGTGACTTGGTACCCCCAGCACTTAGAACCAAACTTTGCTTGGAACAGAGGTCACCAATAAAACATGGCTAGAGAGGAGAATGAAGGCAGGAATAATTACCAGCAGCAATAGAGACTAATGCTTCTTCTAGGGCTAGGGAGAAGGAGGCTCCCCACAATCACCTTTTTTTTTTTTAAGCATCTTGTGCCCACCCACATGGCCAAGGGATTAACATGCACTGATGAACTTAATGCCTCAATTCATTGCCAGGCACTGAATCAGTCACTGTGAATGCTTCCAATGAAGGTTTACTCTTAGACTAGGAGTGGGGTCTTTTCAACCTAGACACCTGAGCTGTTACGCAGTAGCAACAGCGGACAGGTTGGAATGGATGTTGAGAGGCAGCTCCAATTCCCGCTACAAGAGTTCAGAGGAGGTCTATCAGAAATAGTTACCTTCAAACTGCATTCCAACTTGCACATGAAAAGTAGCCACCATACAAAGTCAATGAAATAATACATACTTCCCCCAGCCTCGCTCCTTCCTCCTTCTTCCAACTAAATTATTTGGCCTAAAATAAACAGTTTGTTATTCTATAAAATAAATAAAAAGGATACACTGTCACATAGTTGCTTTGAATGGGATGAAAAAAATGAATCAACAAACCAATGGTTAAAATTCTGTACAAATGGACTGTGCACCAAATGGAAATGGGCTGAATGCAGAACACCTGAGTAGCTGGGATTATGGGCATCCACCACCGTGCCAGGCTAATTTTTTTTTTTTTTGTAGAGATGGGGTTTCACTATGTTGGCCAGGCTGGTCTTGAACTCCTAGCCTCAAGTGATCTGCCTGCCTCCCAAAGTGCTGGGATTCCAGGCATGAGCCACTGCACCCAGCCAGCAGATGGCCTTTGGATTTAAACTCCAACTCTTCCTGGTTTCCAGTCTGCTGGCCTACTCTGCAGACTTTGGACTTTCCAAGCCTCCACAATCATGTGAGTCAATTTCTTAAAATCTGTCTCTCTCCGCCTCCCCACACCTATCCTGTTGGTTTTATTTTTCTGGAGAACCTTAACTGACACAGAGTATGCCCTGGAGTACTGATGACAAAATTGTGGCCGAAAAGAATATGCTGTGCAGGAGCCTATGTTGTTTTCTTTCTTTCTTTCTTTTTTTTTTTTTTTTGAGACAGAGTCTCGCTCTGTCATCCAGGCTGGAGTGCAGTGGCCAGATCTCGGCTCACTGCAAGCTCCGCCTCCTGGGTTTCTGCCATTCTGCTGCCTCAGCCTCCTGAATAGCTGGGACTACAGGCGCCCGCCACCATGCCCGGCTAGTTTTTTGTATTTTTTAGTAGAGACGGGGTTTCACCATATTAGCCAGGATGGTCTCGATCTCCTGACCCCGTGATCTACCCGTCTTGGCCTCCCAAAGTGCTGGGATTACAGGCTTGAGCCACCGTGCCCGGCCCTATGTTGTTTTCTAACAGTAGCAGTTGTGCACATCTCTGCCTTGGTGACAGATAAAACTTGTGCTTCTTCCATCTGATAACTCTTACTACTGGTCCTGGAGGCTCATTATTTTAGGGAACTACAAGCAGTTTATGCATTTTCAAAACCACTGGCATGGTCAAACAGACTAGAACGATCAGATTCCTAGAATCTATTTACGGGAGCAAGCACAGCGTGATCAGGCAATAAGACCAGGCACCAGAGCAGGGTTCAATGAACTGACTGGACTATGATTCAGCTGAATCCTTGTTTCTGGAGCCTCCGTGCCTTTCTTTGTACATGCTGTTCCCTCTGCCTAGAAGAGTCCTGCTTTCATTGTGTAGTAGTCAGGGTTCTCCAGAAAAACAGACCAATGGAATATGTATATATCAGACATAGATTTATTTTAAGGAATAGGCTTATGCAATTATGGAGGCTGGCAAGCCAAAATCTGCAGGATGGGCCAGCAGGCTGGACACCTAGGGCAGAGCCAAGGTTGCAGTTCATTTCTGAAGACCATCTGCTGGCAGGATTCCTTCTGGCTCAGGGAGGTCAGTCTTTTGTTCTATTCAAGTCTTCAGATAATTGAGTGAGGCCCACCCACATCAAGGAGGGCAATTTGCTTTACTCAAAGTCCATCTATTTAAATGTTAATCTCATCTGAAAACACCCTTACAAAAACATCTAGAATTGTTTGACCAAATATCTGGGCACTGTGGCCCAGCCACATTGACACATAAAAGTAACCATCACCTGTTGTTTGCTGGGAATTTCTCCTAATTCTTTAAGTTTCAGTTGAAACCTCTTGGCAACATCAAGCTTCTTCTTCATTCCACCACTTGGACTCAGGACATTCTTAATTCGAATCCCTGTCCCACAGTACTGTAATGATTTACTCACATGCCTGTGGTCTCTGCTAGACAGTGAGCTTCCAATGGTGTGGACCATGGGTCTACTGGAGGCAGTATTGCAAGATGATATGCTAGACGCTACCCAATGCCTAGCATACAGAGTTGCTCAATGTAATTCATAGAAGGTGATAAATTAATGGGGGGAATCAGGAACTAGAAATAATAGCAGCATTAAGTTATTTGATCTCCAAATAATGAGCTTCTTCCGCCCAACTCCCGCTGAATATTTGTTGCTTCGGAGATGCAACAGATTTAACAGATCTACCTGGTTACTCGGCCCCAAGCACTCATGTACACACATACCCATATTCATTATGACAGACCGTGAGATGATTTGCCAAGTCAGCCCCTTGCTAATTGCCTGAACTAGGGCATGATGCTTACATTCTGAAAGCTTGTTTTCTTTTAATATCAATGAGAACAATAATAATAATACCAATAGCACAGTGTTGTTAGAAAAATTAGGTGCCTGGCATATAGTGGGTCCTTAGTAAAAGTTGATCCTCTTCCCTTAACCATGTTTGTTTTTATTTTTGAGACAGGGTCTTGCTCTGTTGCCAAGGCTGGAGTGCAGTGGTATGATCTCATCTCTCTGCAACCTCTGCCTACTGGGTTCAAATGATTCTCATGCCTCAGCCTCCTGAGCAGCTGGGATTACAGGTGCCTGCCACCACACCTGGCTAATTTTTGTATTTTTAGTAGAAACAGGGCTTCACCATTTTGGTCAGGCTGTTCTTGAACTCCTGACCTCAAATGATCCTCCCGCCTCGGACTCCTGAAGTGCTGAGATTACAGACATGAGCCACCGTGCCCGGCCCCCTTAGCCATATTTGAGCTAACATCTGGTATGTCATGCATTAACTGTTGAAAGTAACAAAGAACGTGTCAGTGAGTTCTAAAGATACTCTTAATGTCTCTTGATGACCTGGCCATCTTATTTGTCTTCTTTCACTTTTTGACCAAAAGGAAGAATGTAGATTGTGCAGGCAGTGGTCCCACATGAAAGAAGGAGAAGATAGCTGGTGTGTGCGCTGTTTTATTCTTTATTGAAATCAGTGATCCTTAATCTTGTCAGGAACATAGGCACTTTTGAGGATGTGAAGATAGCTAAGGACTCTTTCCTCAGAAAAATGCATATAAATGTGACACTTTGCATATAATCATAGGGTGTTCATGGACCCCACACACTCAAGGTTAAGAACCCAGAGTCAAAATCTCCTCGTTTGCTGCCTGTCACATGTTCTGTCTCTCTCTCTATATATAGATACACACACATGCTCTCTGTTGCTCTCTCTCTATGTGCGCAATGTTTCTCTATCTCTCTCTATTTCTGTTTCTCTTCTGCATCTATATATTCATTCATCTGCTTAACTCACATGTTTAGGGGATTACGATAAAGCTTATGGATAGCTAGGTGGATGGATAGAAAAGTCGAGGACCAGAAGGAGCTGTGGAAAGAAACACTTTAGACAAATTTAACAGAGTTTAATTGGGCAAAGAAAGATCCGTGAACTGGGCAGCTCTCAGAACCAGAATAGGTTCAGAGCGACCCCCGATATGCACAGAAAAAGGAAAGAGCCATACAACGGAAGTGAGAACAGAAACAGCTGGATTGGTTACAGCTGGGCATTTGCCTTATTTGAACCTGCTTTGAACAGTTGGCTGCCTGTGGTTGGCTGAGACTTAGTTACTTCTTACAAGAGTAGGTTACAGTATGTTTACGTATCCACATCAAGTTAGGTTACAGTTCATTATGTATAAAGAATGGCTCCTTTTGTAATTATTATTGTTGTTTTCATATGATTGATTTTAAAAGAAAACAAGCTTTCAGAATGTAAGAATGATGCCCAAGTTCAGGCAGTTAGCAAGGGGCTGCCACACAAGTCAAAGGCAAATTTAGCCCAAACTTAAAATATGTACGGAGACAGCTTTAGGCCAAACTTAATTTGATACAGCTGTGGAGTTAGATTTTCACAGGTGTGTCACCTTGGAGATGTTAATGCATTATAAAGCAGAGTATAGTAATGGGTAAACTCATCTCCCAGGGCCATTTAGACAACTTCAAATACTCTGTGCAAGCTTGGACTGGACTGTTAATTCTGTCTGTATCTCAGTTTCCTTAACTTTAAAATGCGGATAACAGTAGTTCCACCATCTTGAGCTGTAAGGATTAAATAAACTAAGACATATATAGATTTTAAAATCATGTAGTTTAGTAAGCGTTAGGTAACTGTTAGCTTGCTTTTTATTTTGATGACTTAAAATCACCTGTAATATAATTAGATACAAAGCATAGCATTCTACAAATAATAAATTCAACACCACTAAGAGAAAAACTGCCACTAGAAATGTCTTTTCAGAGAAAAAGCACTTCCCTTAGGTGATTTACTCTTAAATAGGGATTTTAAGTTAACAGGGTAGCTGGGATACCAGTCTTGAATTTTTTTTTTTTTCTTGGGACCCAGTGAAAAAGGAATCAGTTGTCTATAATATGTCTTTTCTATAATAACAAGACCTTCTCACTGGGAGAGGAACCCATGTCTACTCTAGACATCACTGGTAGGGTTTTTGTCTTTTTGTGTCTTTTACTTAGGAAGGGCCTCTAATTATTTTTATACCAAGGCAAAAGGTTTACTATTATATAAAATTATAAAACTGACACTTTCTCACCAAAGGTTGCTTAAAAGAAAAAAAAGATGAAAAAGGAAGTGTAAGCATGCAGGCATCACTGCTAACACTTCACATTTCTAAGGCAAAAAACTGTCTAAGATTGAATTTATTTTCCCTAATTTATAGGTCTTGTTTATCTTTGGCCCTTCAGTTTTCTCTTACAATGTTCTCCTTGTTTTTTTTTTTTTTGAAAATAAAATATTAACCACTGCAGAACTGCGGCAGAATCACCCAGCAAGTGCAGTGTTACCAGCTGGGAAAGAGCCATCTATCCGAGGCCAGCTCCTTGCCCCGCCGGGAGGGGAAGGTGCAGCTGAGCCTGCGTCCAGCAGATGGCGCTGCCTGCAAAACCTGGAAGAGTGGGGGAAGTCAGGGCAGGGAAGCAGGGAGCTGAGTCACACGACAAAGGGAGAGGAGGCGGCAGGGAGGAGAGGGGGAGGCAGGACCCGAGCGGTGGCAGTGGTCGGAGTTCTGATGGTTGCAAAAGTGTGAATTGTTAATTTTGAAGTGAACATAATTTCATTCTAATTGTAATTAAGGTGGGAGGAGACACCCGCTTTCGAAGTGCATTCAGACTTGTTTGGGAATGTCAAGAAACTCGATGAGCCAGAGATCCTAGTAACTATTTGCATAAGAATGGAGGATCCTCTGGGGAGGAATTCATCCCATGGGAAGATGGAGCTGCTACTGAGCTAGACCAGGAGCAGCTGGGGCCTGCATCGCTGAGTGCTCTTTGTGTGAGTAGCCAGAAGTGGCTCAGGACTCCCCTGAACACGGCTCTGCATCTTGCAGGGGAGAGAGCGGAATCTGTATAAAAACGGTAAGAGATGTTTTACTAAAAGTCCCAGAAAGCACCTAGGTAGAAGCCTCTCAGCCTTGGGGCTCTTCCAGCAGAGTGTAGCACCAGAGGCCCTCCTAGAGCTGGCCCAGGCTGCCTGGGGCCGTGGGGCCGCTGCTGACTGTGCTGGTCATCATGGCACACCCAGAACCGATTTCCTGCCTGGCCCTGTGCCAAGTGCTTTACTTTCATCAACTCATTTAGGTTTCAAAATAAATCTAGGAAGCAGATTCTATTTTCAGTCTCATTTTACAGAAGAGGAAACTGAGGCTGACTTAACTTGTGGAAGAACTAAGCAGTTGTCGGAAGCCAAGTGGGCCTGCCCGAGGACCCATGGCTGCTGCTCTCCTTGCCTTCCATGCCTATTTAGGCTCTGGGAGCAGCCGGGCATGGCCATATTATCCACCCAGAGGACTGTGTGAGGTTGTGGTGGAGGCTGCTGAGCGATTCTGCCTGGCTTTGCCATGAGGTCTTTGAGGTGCTCCTGGACTTGAGCTAAACCTTGGAGATCTGGGTTCTGGAAAGGCATCAGGTATTTCAGGCAGGGGCCCAGAAGGAAGAAAGCAGTAAGAGCTGGAGAGGGTAAGGTGTGCTCAGAGGCAAGAGAGGTCAGTCTGAGTTGGTGGAGGGGCGGCAGCATGAACCTGGGCAGGAGATGTGGGAACTGGCAGGTTGGAATAACCTGGCACCCACGTTGGCACACTTGGGCACAAAGGGAACACAGTGGAAGGAGGGGAAGGTGACCTTCACTGCCCCGGGACTCCCAAGGCCTTTCAGTTCGTCTGGCGTGGGCTCACTTGCCAAGCTCTGAGCTCTTGGTGCTGACCAAGAAGGCACAAATTGTTTATGGGCCTTGGTCAATGCCGCGTGAAGATGGTATCAGGAATGAAAAAAATTTTTTTTAAAGAAGATTACAAAGAAACTAACATTATTGTCAATTCTCAATTATCTGTGAGGGATAAGGTTAATTGAAACACACAGATTTCAATAGCTAATAGCTTTTCCTTCTTTTGCAACCCATCTTCTACTACAGCTTCCAGAAAAAATAGCCAAAATGACTAATCAGATTTTCACATCGACTCCTTCATATCCCCCATCTGAAGTGCTAATAAGCAGTGCAATAACCTAAGCGTGGATGCAGGAGGGAGAGGAAGGAAAAGCAGAGGTCTGGGGAACTCCCTGCCTGGATGGGAAATTCCTAAAAAACCCAGAGCTGAGGACCAGAAGATGGGATGTGAGGGGAGATCTGGGCACAACAGCTGCGGCTGTCACTGAACCTCACAGCCTCAAGGGCACCCCATGAAGCCGAATATCTTAGGAGGTGTGAAAAACAGTCTATTGAGGGGGTTTAAGGGGGAACATAGGTATAAAACTGGGGTGAGCTGAACTGAGCACCAGTGAAAGAGAGAAAGAAATTCAGTGACAAACTCCATGCCTCATATCATTCCTTTTCCCCTTCGTTCCTCAGGACAGTGGTTCTGGTCAGGCAAATATTTATCTAATATCTGAATTATTGGTGATGTCATACATGCCCTTGTATCTTAGAACACACTGTGATTTAGAACTGAAATCCTTTATCATCCCCATTTCTGCTAAGCTGGATCTATTCTTGATGTAAGGATTTGGGATCTTGGGAAGAACATTTGTATCTGAGAGGAAGGGCCTGGTGTGTCATCTCAAAAGCACCCCTCCTTTTTCTTATAAGCAGGGGAAATGGGTTTTGGCCAAATAAAGGGGTTGTAAGTGAGGGTGACTGGGCAGAGGGCTGGGGACAGGGAGGGCAAGTGTTTCCCACCTTTCTTGATGGCAGGGGCTTGCCAGAGAGGGAGGCAGTTGCTCCAGGGCAGGGAGAATCAGTCTGCAGCTGGGGGAGATTGAGAAAGACGGTGAAGGCCAGACTGCCTCTCCAGGAGGATGAGAGGCAGGGGGAGGGATGGGCTCCGTGTGGCTATAGCCTATGTTTAAACCCCCGTCTGCTGTTCAGACAGCAGCTGCCCAGAGAGAAGGCGCTATGGCCTCCCCGCCTCCTCTTGTAGCACATTGCCTGTTCTTCCTTGGCTTATGACTTCTCACCTCTGACAGCTGCTACTCTGGCCCCTTACAGCCCAAGAGCCCAGGAGCAGTACCCTGACCCCTGCTGTGTAGTGCCTCACCAGACACGCCGTTGGAGCGAAACCATCTGGGGAGTCCCAGAACCTTCTGGAGCCAGTTGCCTGGGGCTACCTATCACGGTGTATCAAAGCCAAAGAAAGAGGGTGACAGCCTCAGGGGAGAGAATTTTTGAGGGCGAGCACCCACAAACGCTATTTCCATACTCTTGGTAAAACCCCCTCTTATTATTATGGGATGTGGGCAACTATGATGAAGATGAGGAGGGGGAGCTGGGTGGGAAATTTGAGCACTGTTATAATATGGAGAGGGGATTTCTATGAATTGTGAGAAAGTTTACTCTCCTGTGAGTGTGGGAGCCACTGCGCTGCTTATCTTCCTTGTGAAGTCGGTAAAACTCCCTGGGATTCTATAAGCAGATGTTCTCTCTGGCCATGACCCTGGTGGCCCTGGGGAGGCAAGATTCTTGGATCGCAGGGTGGGAAGTCTCAGTATGGGTGCTGTGTTCCTGGAAAAACAGATGGGAACGGCTTATATCCCAAGTTGTCAGGGGCTCTGGGGTTTGTCTTCCACTCCAGGAAGGGCTGGGTGTGTCTTGGAAAAACAACATCACCCTCCCAACTTGAGCTTCTTCATCTGAAAAATGAGAGGGTTGCGTAAGTAGTGTCAAAGGTGATCATTCATCTCTAATAGGCTTTTGTTGTAAGTCTTTAGACAAACAGCTTACCTCTCTGACTCTATTTCTTTATCTACATACGGGGATAATAATACCCACCCTTACCTTCTAATCTATGTGAAAGCACTTAGCGCTCTGGGAAGGAAAAAGCATTATTTAAATCCAGGGTAGAATTATTATTATATTCTATTTGTTCTCTCCTAGTCATTCATCATTGCTCTGCTCTACAATTATGCCCTGGGGTGAGTTATGCGAACAGTCACACCTGGCAAGTTTCTTGGGAGGTTGAGCATTCTGATTCTGCTGGGGGGAAAGACACCAAAAGTCTTTTATTTAGTTATTTTAGTGTGCAACCTGCCATCTATTCAGTATATAAGCCAGAACTGGAATACATTACTACCTCTAGAATACAAGACTTGTAGTTATTTGGCCTTTGCAGAGATTTTCTTGCCCTTGGATTTCTGTGGGTGTTATTTTGACCACTTCCAACCCAGAAAAGCACACCATGAGTTCTCTGTGGCTCCCAGCAAGACCTTGATAAGGCCCCAAACTCTGACACGTGCTGGGGTTCAGAGCATAACGAAGGTCTCCATTTCTTGGAAAATCTGCATAGCCCCACATGCATGAATAAAAGCACATTTCATTTAGCTAAGCAAACACACACAGGCTTATAATTGCTTTTGTCTTTTACCGTTGTAGCCACCAGAGGCCTCCCAAATTGTGGTTGATTTTACTGTCAGTGGAAATCTACTGGGAATTAACAAAAAATTATTTTCAAATTGAATAGAATGTCTGCAAAAGTTCAAAGTCTGTTACCTTGTTCATTCAACATCGCTATTCATGCAAAATGTCATGCAAATCAGTTCTTATTTACTGAGTACTTTGCTTCAGTAACCAAAAAAATGCTAAGAAAAAAATTGCTTATGTTTAGCCATCTATTTTTCCAAAAATAGGACAGCAATTAAAGTAGTACCACATGATGTGACTGATGATATCAGTACAGAAAAAGAACACCATCTCGGTGCGTGGTGCTCAGGGCTGAGCATCTGTCTCTCATCAGGGACTGAACGGGGTGTCAAGAAGAGGAGTCCTGGAGCACTAGGACAATGGGCAATGTAGATGTGATGCAGGGCACAGAATCATGAAAGTACCCTTCGTGGTGAGCAATCATGACAAATGTGCCTTCCAACAGCGTACCTCAGAGATCCCTTGGGAACTTGATTTCACCTCTCTGGGCCTCAGCTTCTTCTTGGACAAAAAAGAAGAGGGCATACTTTAGGCTATGTGATTTCTCAGTCTTTACAATTCTAAGACAGTTTTCTAAAATATTTAGAACCACGTATTGTCCATATGTTTTGTGCAATTGCAACACAAGGTGCTCTGCAAAGGTCTTCTTAACCCTCATCTGACACTTTGGGGTAGGAATAGACAGTTCCATTCTTCAGATGCTGAAACAAAGCTCCAGGAAGTTAAGTCACTCACCAATGGTCACACAGCTTGGAGGTGGCATAGTCAGGTTTCACACTCAGATCAGTTTGAGTCTAAAACTTCTCATTGCCTGATCCTATCTTTCATGCATTCCCCAAATGAGAGAGTAAAGTTAACTAACCTAAGGAATTTAGCTTCTGGGATGTAGTATTCACTGCTGGTTGCTGTACCAGTTTGGAATTGCACTAGTGGTAAGGAACAAGCCAAATAACTAAAGGCTTAAGCACACATGAGCTTATTCTCTCACGTAAAAGTATAGCGATTGGCAGCCTAGGGCAGGTGAGGTGGCACTGGAGGCACCAGGGCCTCTGGTTCCTTCCGTCTTTCTGCTTCACTATCCTTGGATGTGATTTCCATTCTTAATATTGATTCATGGTTCAAGATGGCTAATGGAGATGCAGCCATCACATTTAGACTGCAGGAGGAAAGCAGAATAAAACAGTAGGCAGGGGCTCCAAGCTAGATTATCTCCCTTGAAGCAGCATTTCAGAAGTTCCACACAGCTCCTCTGCTTATATCTCATTGGTCGGTTTTAGTCACATGGCCACAACATAGTGGTGAAAATGTAAAGCAGAGAAATGGAATCTTTATTCTGGGTTGCAAACCTTACAGCTAAACACTAGGGTTTATGTTACTAAGGAAGAAGAGAGAGTGGGTATTGGGAAGCAAATCGCAGTCTTTTCCACAGTAATCAACTCCACATCTACCCTCAGCTCTTTTCTGCTGATGGAGCCTGGTTTTGATCAAATTTCTACCTCTCCTTAGCCTCTCAGGTAATCTTGAATAGTCAAAGTCAGTCACAGTGGCATCACTTGTCATACCTGGGTTTTGGTGGTGATTAGCATGTAAACCAGTTTTGGATAATGAGATATGAAAGGGCTTCTGGGTGAGGCTTCTTTGCTCTTAATGAAGAGATGCTTAGGAAGAGACTGACTTTCTTCTTCAGCTAGACATTGGATTGCCTGGCAATAACACCTGGAAATCTAGCAGTCATCTTTGTAATCATATAGAGAACGTACATCTGAGGACAAAGCTGTACCTGGAGGAAGGTAGAGGGGAAAGTCAGAAAGAACCTGGGATGAACTGACTAACTCTGGACTTCTTATGAAGTGCTTTTCCATATTGTTTAAGCCAGTCAAATCAGGGTGTCATCTAACTTGCAGCTAAAGGCATCCTGACTGATGTACAGGAGAAGGAAAAAAGTGACCCATTATCCATTTCTTTATTCTGTATGAGTCTATTCTCACATTGCTATAAAGAACTACCTGAGACTAGGTCATTTATAAAGAAAAGAGGTTTAATTGACTCACAGTTCTGCAGGCTGCACAAGGAGCATGGATGGGGAGGCCTCAGGAAATTTACAACTGGCAGAAGGCAAAGGGGAAGCAGGCACATGTTACATTGCTGGAGAAGGAGGAAGAGAGAGCGAGGGGAGGAGCTACACACTTTTAAACAACCAGATCTCGTGAGAACTCATTCACTATCATGAGAACAGCAAGGGGGAGATCTGTCTCCATGATCCAATCACTGTGTACTAGGGCCCTCCTCCAGTGCTGGGGATTACAATTCGACAAGAGATTTGAATGGCGACACAACTCAAATCAAATCAATGCCCTTGGGATGGCAAGCTAGACATCATCAATTTGTGCCTGTCTTTGAGTTGTACTCTCTGTATTCTATTTCTTACAAGAGGTATCTTTGCTTTTTATTTCTATAGAGAGAATATCTTGAGATAGAGTATTTAACAGCTCAGATTAGAATCAGGATACTTCAGGATTACAAGGGACTAAACTCCCTTGCTCAAGACTCTGAGAAAGTCAGTGATTTCCCTGGGGTCACACATTTAGTTAGGGGTAGAATTTGGACTAGGAACCAGGCCTTCTGAGGACCTCCCAGTTCTTCAGTCTCTCTCTTTGTTTGCCTCCAGTCCAACCACTACTGAAAGGTCTGGAATGCTGCTGGGACTCTGTTGGTCATGGTTAGGACTCTTTTCTATAGAGACGGCCTCTGTGATCTTGTCTTTCTGCCCCTTCTCTATAACTCCTCTTGTTTCCAGGCCTCAGGGCCCATCGTGTTGAGAATGATAACTTAAGACTGTAGGCAGGGGTGATTTTCAGCTTCAGCTGTTGCCAACCACATCAGCCATGGCTGTCACCCTGCCTCCCTGCCTTCTCTGCCAATGCACACTGGAAATCATTCAGATGGCCATATCACCTTCTCATGTAATCAGAACCCAAAGGGTTTCCGAGCACTCAAGCCCCATCTGCTCCTCATTCTAGACCATGTCATGTCACAATTACTCCCAATCCTGTTTCATTTTGCCAGGCGGTGCACACCAGACTGGGAAAAACTCCCTGGCGAGCATCAGAAGTATGTGCAGCTGTACGGGGCGGTGGGGGAGATGCCCTAGGACCTAGGTGACAGGCTCGGTCATGCTCGGTGGATCTTGTTCAAGAGAGGCAGTGTGGCAGTCATAGGCTGGAGGTCAGACAGACCCAGCTCAACCTCTTGCTAACTGTAAGAACTGGGACAGGCTATTGAAATTCCCCGCGCCTTAGTTTTCTTACCTGTAAATGGAGCATAAAAATACCTGTCTTGTAGAATTCTAGTAAATACTAAATGATATAATGTTCATAAAGTATCTAACAGACACTCTATAGACTATTAATTTGAGGACATATCTAGGAGGCACTCGATAGACTATTAATAAAAAATAAACTTTTGTCATGAAGGTTATAATAGCAGTTAGGCTTCAATTTGTGTTTTATTTTTTCCGAGTTAATACTCTTTGCTCAGCTGGGCTTGGTGGCTCATACCTGAGTAGTCCCAGCTACTCAGGAGGCTGAGATGGGAGGATCACTTGAACCCAAGAGTTTGAGGCTACAGTGAGCTATGACTGCACCTTTGTGCTCCAGCCTGGGCAACAGAGAGACTCTGTCTCTCAAAAACAATCAATCAAACAGCAAACAACAACCAAAAAACCCACCTCTTTGCTCTTCTGTTTACTTGATACTTACGGGTTCCTTGGGACCTAAGGAAGAGGTTAGGTTCCAAGGAGAGGACCCAAGGAGGAGACCTCTTGGTCTCCTCCCGCCCAATCATAGCTTCTTAGCATGAAGGGAACTTGGGAGTTCTCTCACCTGATATGCTTGGTTCTGACCTCTCATGGACTCTGCTTAGCAAATAGGACCAAGACAAAGGAAGTCAACCCAAGAGGTGGAGTTTGTTTTCCCATAACCCCATGAGTTATTATCATCCCACCAGAAGAAAATATCTCCCAAGAGACCACTGAGGTACCATAAAGAGCAGCAGCACTGGGGTGAGGGCCTATGGTGGCCGTTAGCCTGCTAAGCTGTCTTATCTCTCCCTAACTACCCCAGCCACTGCTCTGATTCTTAATCAACTGGGCTACCCCCTTTCCTCTGAGATTTCTAGGATCTCATCTGGTCTTTCAAAGGGTAGACAACCCTAGAGAGAGGACAGCCTCAGGTATTGTCTCAATCACCTTAGGAAGAGATTAAACCAAAGAATGAACTGGGCGAATAACAGAGATGATCCCCCTTTTTCTCTGTCCACTGAGAGTTCCATCTCCTGAAATGATGACTTACCTAATGTGACCTTGAGAACTTAATATTATCTTTGATGTTTACCATCCTCCCTGGAGATGGAACGAGGATGACCGAAGACCTTGAGTTTTTTCTTGAGTTCCTTGCATGTGATCAACAATGACATCATTATAGCTGGTGAATTTGGTTAATTCTGTTAGTGTTCTCAATTTAATTGCAGTGGTCATATTAGCTTCCTGTTCAAACACTGCCATATGGCTCTCCTCTTGCTATTAGTCTCGTGTCTGAACTGATGACTTAGGGATACCAATTCTCCACTATGGGGAGCAGGATGTCCACATCAGCACAAGCATTCTTGAATAAATCTCATCATTCAGGGAATACCTTTCGTGCCTTCTACAGAAAAGAAAATAGGCCAAGGAAATAGTAAATGAAAAAAAGCTAAACAGATTCTTAAAAGGGAACATTTGCTATCTCAAGATTTGAATACCTGGAGGATATCTGATTACAAAGCCAGTTAGTCCTCCTACCATGGGGACACTTGAAAGGTCTTCATTAGGTACTTGTTTCAGAGATTGGTCGGGGATTATGGAACAAAAGCTGCTGGGCAGAGGTTTCACTGCCATGTCGGAGGGCCAGCCCCTGAAGCCTGCTCAAAGCCCCTGTTCTTTTTTGGCCATCTGGACTTAAGTACCAGAGGGCATGCTGCGAACTGGTGAAGGACAGAGAGATGTCTTCAGGAGCATGGTCCACTGAGGCTCCTGTGACACAAGTGGCTGTTTTTAATTTGCCCAGCATTTTAAATGAGAGAGTGAGTAGGCACTGGCTCTGTGTTGCCCCGATGTGATCCCACATCCGCGAGTCCTCCCTTTTCCCCAGTGCTTTACGCTTCTCTCTGGAGGCAGTAGATGGCTCTCTTGGGTACTGATTTCTCCATCCTTTGCTCACTCACACCTCCAATCCTTCTGTTCTTTATCTTGTTTTCCCCACTAAAAGTGTATTCATGAATATAGATCCTTCCCTTTTATGTTTATTGTTTCTTTACTTCTCCATCAGCTTTTTCATTCTCCAGTTTTCAGCCTTTTCTGGTCTTTCCCTCTCATCCTCATCCTCCAATCTGCCCTTTCCTCTCTCAAGCTCTCCTCTGTTTTCTACTCACCATTTTAATTCTGTATTCTCTCTCTCTGATTTTCATCCTAATAGCTCCGTCTTTTTGTTTTCTCTCTTTACCCCTTTCTCTCTGTCTCCTCTTCAGAAAGAGCTCTCTGAATGCTGAGGATGTGTTAAGATAGACTTTATCCGTGCTTTGATAAAAGCAAGCACTTGACGCAGAAATATTTTACTGAGAAACCCTCAGCTCTCCGTTAATCTTCAGGCTCGGCGGTGGCTTGCACACTCATGTCCCATGTTGTTATTCCACAGGCATATATTTAAGATTGTATTTCACTCCAGGATAAGATTGATTTTTCCAAGATTAGTTATTAGTTCCTGAAGTGGGCCATTATTATGGATGAGGAAGCTAAGTGGGTTGAGCTTGGTGTTGTACAAAACACGTAACAACCAAGGCGGAAATAGCACTGCCTCATGAAACTGTGCAGTGGCTTGGAGGCCATGGCCTCTGCACAGCCTCCTTGACTCCTCAGGCCAGGTCAGGTGCTCTGCCTGGGTGCTGTCGTGCTATGCATCCTTCTCCTTCATAGCCTCTATCTCCTGCCTATGTGCTCAGCTATCTCTGCCAACAAAGCATAATCTCACACACTGTCTAGTATGCAGTGGGCAATCCATGCATGGAGTCCTCGAACACCAGAAGATCCCCATGAGAGCCTTCCTCCTACGCAGCCTCTTGTCTGCTCACCTCTAGAGTGGTGGAGTTTCCACGGGTAGCTGCATTAAGAACTCCCATTCATTTGAGAAACCGGAGAGCATTTCACTTCAAATAGATATCCCCACTGATTATTCAACATTTTACTTCCAGGCCTGTGTACTAGGAAATATAGGTATTAAGGACACCAAAATAAAGAAAGACCTAGCAAGAGGTCCTTCTCCAATCTTTAATTTAACGTTCCCAATCCCAATGCCACATTTTGTCTTTGTAGTTGTCTGAAATGACGAGTCTCCTTGGCTTGTGCCCTGCCCTGTGGCCAGGGGCCACAGCTCACCTGGCCCCATTGGACGTGAGCTGTGATCTCTGCTGGTGTAGTTCACGGGCCTGGACGGAGGACTCACTTCTGCTGGAATTTTCCAATGTATATTTTCACCATTTTAATTGCAAACATATCTTCCTGATCAGGCTTGTGTAGAATATGCTATCAGATTTTCTGGAGATTAACATCCTCACATGATTTTTGTTTGCAAATAGGTCTGCAGCCTGTTTTTTTTTCCCCCCAGAATTATTTTCAGCATTATGAACAAGTTTCAAAAATCACTTGGTTTTAGTGCTGCATTTAGTACACAAAAATGTCATTGAGCCCCACTACGGTTATGGGAGCCACCCTTATTCACAAAGTCACATTGCTTACAAACTTCCCAATTTGAGGAATTTCAAAAACTTACTTGCCCCACAAGAGTTACTTTCTGAGGATGACAGGTGAGTTTATTATTATCTTGAGTGTAATGATGGTTCATGGATGTCTACATATGCCAAAACCTATCACATTGCACATTTTAAATATAGGTGGTTTATTGTGTGTCAGTTATACCTCAATAAAGCTGTTTAAAAAAACCTCACTGGATCCAAAAATTCTCTCCCTTTCCCCTACCTGAAATTTAATTGTTTTGTCTTGCCGTCTTTGGCTTCATCAATCACAGTCATTTGGTTCTATCAGTTTTGATGAAGCAAACACGGCTGGGAGAATAAAAATACACCCGACAGATTCTCTCACTCTTGTGCCAATTAAATGAGTTTGCTTACTTTTTTAACCACTGGGATTCAGAGCTGTAAGTAGACAGAACTGGAATTCAGATGAGGAGGGAAAAGACAGAGAAGTAATTTTGGAGCCTAGAAAAGTTTGGAGAATGAGGGGACAGGGTAAAGCCACTGGGTAACCAACCAGGTTCTGGAGTGGAGGACCCAGAGATAAAAGTGTTAAGTGAATTTGTGTCACAGGGCAACATTGTTACTGATCAAAGAACGGTCCTGTCCTTCTTGTGTTCGTTAGGGTGAATGGTGGATCTGCACCTTGAAGTCAGGCACACACTGACGTGACTACGGGCCCCATTACTGATTAGATGTCTGACCTTTCGCAAATTTCTCAACTGGCCTTAACTTCAATTTCCTTGTGTGTAAAAGGGTATAAGAATCATTATCTCACACAGGTGGTGTGAGATCCAGGCAGGATGATATAAATGAAGAGATTGCTTTGTACAATATGGCTTACGTTTCTCCCCATTCTCTTTTAACTTTTTCATACTTAAGAGATATTTTACATATATATATATATATATATATATTTAAAGCTTCATCGAATTTATTAAACAATGTGTATAAATGTGTTTTTTTTTCTAATTCCATAAGTAATCCATTCTAAGCATTTTGAAAAATGCAGAATACAAATCCATCAATTGAGGGGGCGGGAATCTCCTTCCATGTGAGTTCTTAAGAGAAAACAAACACGCCAGCATGTAAGTGCTCACTGTAACCTGGATAGACCCCTGTTACAGGCAAGGGGCTGTGGAGTGATAGGAGATGGGAAACTGCAGGCATGCGTTTGGCTCACTACCTTGTTACCTTTGGTCAGCTCTGATTTCCTTTCTACTTGTTTTTAGAGATGCTGTTGTCTTATTTTAAACACTAGGTAAAGTAAAAATCTGGAATACTTTTAGATTGTAATGTTGAAGAATGCTTGCTCAGTGTTGAGAGCGGAGGGTGGATGTACCACATGATCCAAAGCAGCTCTTGCTGTTCTACCGTTTCCTTTTTAAAAAGGCCAAACCCAGAGCACCCAATCGTACGCTTGACTTGCTGAATTTTTCCCGACCTCCAAGCACAACAGAATTAGCCTGCAAGCCCCAGAGCCTCTGCATTATCGCTCACTCCTCTCCTCTTCCCTCCAGCTCCAGCTCTGTGGCCCAGCTCTGCCTGGTCTCTCTACCTCACACGTCTGCTCCAGCATCTCTGCTCCCCTCCAGTTTTCACACTGCTCTGCACACACACAGTATTTTCTTTCCTTGCCAACCACTCCACCATCAGTGTGCCAACCAACCACTCCTTTAAATTCCTCAAATTATAGTCATGCTATCAAGAGCTGGAAGAGACTCCAGGGTCTTCTACCTCTAGTGTTGCATTAGTGCCTAGTTCAAGTAGACACAGCTAGAGTGCCCTGAATCTGATATCCTTTCTCCCAGCTGTGTGTAGCCTGGAATGCACTGGGAGGATGGGCCAAAGTGGAGCAAGAGATCACTTGCTACGTGCAGCTGGCCAGGATCCCCTGGCATCACTGACTTTTAAAGCCAGCGGAAGTTCAGGAGCCCCTTAATTTTGGCATCTTGTGTGTCACAAGGAAAAACTCTTCTCTCTAAAGAGTGCATCTGCCTGTGCTTCTCTTAAACCTCTTTATTTGTTGATTCAGTTAGTCAACAAACACTCACTGAACACTTAGCATATACCAGGCACTGTTCTAGGCACTGGAGATATGCTGAGGGCTCTTGTCCTTGAGAAGCAAGGCTTGCTCACAGACAGTTGCCAAGGCAGCATAAGTGGTGAGAGGCACAGTGACATTTGGGCTCTGGAATGAGACAAGCTGAAGTTTGAGCCCCAGGCCACCATTTTTTAGCTGTGACCTTGTGTCACAGCTAAAAACCTCCTGTGTACTCCCATAACTGAGGGTCTGTTTCAATCCCTATCCCATAGCCGTCAGTGTCCTCAGCCCAGCCAGAGCCCACCGTGCCCCGACTCCCAGACATGCACACGGGACACCGCAGCCACAGACGCACTCCCTTGTCTATGATGTAGGTCTTCGCACATGCTGTGCCCTCTGACTAGAGTGCTCTTCACACGTTCCCGCTTGGAAAATGTCTGGTCAAACCCTTCTTGGTGATGACTTGCCTATGTCTTGGGCACCTTGCATGTTACCATGAGCCCCTTAAGACCCTAACAATGGTAATAACAACGAAAAAGACAACAGTGGTGACCGACGTTTATTGATTATGCCAATAAACATTCATTATTTTATTTAATCTTCGGAAACAACTTTATTATAAAGCTACTTTCAGGGGTAAGGAAACTGAGCTTTCTAGAGGTTTAGTCACTTACCCAAGGTCACAGCTAAAAAATAGTGGCCTGGGGCTCAAACTTAAGCTTGTCTCATTCCAGAGCCCAAATGTCACTGTGCCTCTCACCACTTATGCTGCCTTGGCAACTGTCTGTGAGCAAGCCTTGCTTCTCAAGGACAAGAGCCCTCAGCATATCTCCAGTGCCTAGAACAGTGCCTGGTATATGCTAAGTGTTCAGTAAGTGTTTGTTGACTAACTGAATCAACAAATAAATTTCAACAGAGCCCTCCCTTCCTCTCCCCCAATAGTCCTTGAACCAAACCCAGGGACTTGGGTGGAGAGAAGTTCCTCCGTGCCCAGGAGCAGCAGCAGCAGATGGTGCTGCGGGGATATGCTCTCTCTTTACTCTTGCACCGAGCTGCTCTCTCTCCATCGCCTCTCCTCCTTCTCCGAAGCAGCCCCATGTACTAGGAAGATGGCCAAGTGAGGCCACTAGCCTTCCAGCAGGAAACACCTGGCTGGTCATAGCCTTTTGCAGTGCTTTGTTTCCACAATTACCTTTTATTTCCCTCTCTCTCTTAGATTTCATGCAAAGCCAACTGGTATTTTTCTTTTAAAAACAGCTGAGAACAACAGATGGAAGGGTAGGGGGAGGTGGAGGCACAGTGAAAGGCAGGAAGGGGGCAAGCAGGGGCTGTGGATGAGGGGGACGTCCTGAAACATGTGAGGTCGGGAAAATGCCAGACAGGTCAGCAGAAGTAGGGAAGGAAAAAAGAGCTGAAAAAACGAGCAACCACCATATGTGTGCATGCACATGCACGCCGCACTTTCAACATACCATTAAAATAGAGAAAGAAATGTTCTGGTTTCCGTAGCAACAAGGCCTATTGGTGCTTCAGCCAGAGAAACTTATTGGAAAAAAAGGCATTTGCCTGTTAAGGAGTCTGATGAATCGGGAGATAATTATACAGCATTCCACCACCACTAAAGACACACAAATACACTCCAGAAATTATTTTAAAGAGCATAGATTGTCACAAATCCCACAAAGGCAGGGGGTGGGAGTGAGGCAGCAGGCGAGGAAAAAAGGCGATTGGAATGATTCTAGGTGAACACCGAGGGAGGGGGCCCATGCGAGGTGGAGACTGGAACCAGCTCACAGGTCAGTTGTCAGAGGCGAACATGAGGCAGAGCTTGACATGTTTGTATTTGATTCTAAGGGACCAGAACATTGAGTCCTATCTTCTTTGTCCTTTTAGGAAGTGGGTGGGTGGATCTGTCATGTCTAAACAGTTAGATTCAGTATGAGAGAGTTCGCTGAGAGCAGTGGGATCCGCACTGTTAGGGCCCTGCTTCTGCAGAGGAATGAGCTGTGTGAATGTCATAGGACATCTGCTCCCCCAGATGGGGTGGGACAGAAGAGGAGAATCTTCAACACTGTGTAGAGTATTGTAGAATCTTCCTTAGGGTGGAAGGAAAGGAGATACACAATTGTATTTCTCATAGCACAGGACACTGGGCTAGGCACATAACAATTGCTAAATAAAATACCTAGTGAGTGAATGAAAGACTGAATGGATACATAGATGGATAGATGATTATGTGAGTGAATTGATGAATAAATGGATTAAAAAAATTGTGAATAACCAGGTTCCTGACTTCTCTCCTCTTGCTCAGCCCTAGGAACTTAATTGCAAATCAGTTTTGTCCTCCAGAAGATGGTCACTGAGTAGTCAGAGGTTCCGTGGTGAAGCTTTTGGATGAGAGTCATGCCCTACAATTAGCCCCAAGATCTGGGGCTAAAGACGGCCCTGCATCTTCAAGAGCCTATCACCTTTGAAGATTCAGAGGTGTTGCATATATTCTCCTTCCCCCTTGTAGATGATACACCTCGTGATATGCCCTTCCAGTTTTCCACCCTGAATTAGAGGGAAGAGCTTGCCCGCTTCATCACAGCACCAGGACCACTTTCTGTAGCTCTTGGGGCTCAGGTGAGCCCTCAACTTCTGTCTGAGGGAGTTTTCCTATCCTCTGATCTCTGAGAGTGCTCCATGAGCCCCTTGGCTGGCCCTTTCTTTACACAGGCTGTCTAGAATCATGACTTCTTACTTAGTTTTTCCTGTGTGTATGTTGCACCTCTCCCACTACACTATGCTCCTCAGTGGGAGGAGCCACCTGGAGAACCTCTTCAGAGCTGGAGCCACTAGCGGGCCGCATATCGAAGCATTGCATATTTGCAATGCTGACACCAAGGAGAAGGGCATTGATCTGTAGCCTTTAAGAATTGGCTGAAGGCATCAGACTCCACCCTCAGCTAAGATCTGCTCTGTGCCAAGAAGCCCTTGCACACTAAACACACATACACCACATGCAACATTTTGTGGGTGCTGCTTGGTTGTCTTGCATGGCAGACACGGGCTACAGGGCTGCATGAACTGATGAGAAAGGAAGGGAAGGAGTCAGGGAAAGTCCTGGAGGACTCATCCCCTTGCTACTCATAGGCACTTGATCTATTATTGAACTGAGTCTGTCACAGTCATAGCCCAAAGGGGTCCTGCCAGGGAAGGGAATGCAGAACCACAATAGACAGCTTCTTTGTCCTGGAAGTAGAGATGAGGCAGGATTCTCTTTATCACCACAATCTTAGAAGTGCATTTTGCTTATTTTTGTTTTTTGAATAAGTAAAAGAAGGTTCAGAGAGGTTGAGCAAGTTACTCAAGGTCAGGCAGCTAACATATGGACATGGATTGAATTTACACTGTGCCTCTCCAATGTCCAGGCTCTCAACTCTGGTATTATATTGACTGTTTGGACTCAGGCTCACTGAAGGCAGTGGAGGAAGCCAAAGCATGTTTTATTTCCTTGAATGAATGCCTCTTTGAAAACACAGCCTGGTTTGGGAGTATGAAAGAGAAAAAACAGGTCAGAGTTCTTCTGCTACTTAAAATGAAGATGAGGGAAACGGTTCAGAGTAGAGAAAAACTTTTAAGTCTTATTTTGTGTAAGCATCATATTAAACAGATTCCATTCCAACTATAAACAGATTTTCACATTTCCACCTTCCCCCTCCCATTACCCTCCATCAGCCCCCACCATCCCCAACAGATTGTTCCCTTCCTTCCTGTTTATATTATAAGAAAGCAAAATTGGCTTCCCCTTCATTCTCCACCTCCCACCCTGCACCATCTGGGGGTGCAGAGCTCTTACCCCATTTTTTTTTAATACTCCCTCGACTTCCCGTCCAGCGGCCCATCCGCTTTTGAAGCTCTGCAGCAAATGCCTCCAGGGGCCGCCAGGGGTCGCAGTCTAGCAGCAGACGCCGCCTCTGCGCAGCGGAGCAGGGGCCGCTGGCCTGGAATCGCAAGCAGGTCTCCTGTACGTATCACCGCGCGGCGTTAATCAGGCCGCAGCCTCTGCAGTGCTTTGCGAGGGGAGTCAGAGACTAGGGCTGGGAATGAGACCGGGCCTTTTCGGGCCACTAGAGCCGGGCCACCTCAACTCTCCCGCCCTAGGCTGAGAGCACACAGTGCTCAACGAAGTGCAGCGACGCCAGCCGCTCGCCTGGCCCAGGGTCGAACCTTGCCTCCCGGGATTCCTAAACACAGGGGACCTACGAGTCTGTGGACAGCAGTGCCTGCCAGGCCTGAAGTCATCAGGAGTGGTGGGAGGTGGCGTAGAGGGGCAGCTCTTGATGTAGATGGGGAGGACACCTCCTCTCCCGCTCCTGCCCTCTTACTGCCCCCAGCCCCTCCACAACCCAGGCCCCTAGAAGCCAAGTGGCAGCTCTGTCCCTGCACACCCGTGGGCACTCCCTAGACCCCTGCCAATTCTCAGGCCACCCTCAGACAGATTTGGCTAAACCTTCCATCGTCTTCTCATGTGCCTGGAAAGCCAGGCCTCTGCCAGAAGCTTATCAGATGGGAGGCAGAGCAGGGGAGGGCCAGCACGTGCTTCCTCTAGCATGAATTTTTCAACATTACATTTTCATCTCTCTGCCCTATTTCTCTCAATTCTCATCTCTGAAAAGAGCAGCGCAATTCCCTCCCACTGCTCTTTTTAGAGATAGATCTACTTCTTCATGCTTGATGCAATTGCTGAGCAACAAAGATGGAGGCACTGGGGGAAGAAAGGAGGAGCGGGAACAGAGGGGAGAGGAAGGGGCCTGTCAGCCCAGATGCCTGCAGGTGCGCCCAAGAGAAGCTGTGGCTCTGAGATGCTTGCCACTCTTGGGCAACACTGTTGAGCTCTTTTACTCAAACTGTTGAGGTGAAACACCAGGGGCCCATGATGCATCTCCATTTTTTTCTTCCTCTTTCTCCATCTGCCTGTCCCTTTCATCCCTCCTTCCCTTCCTTCCTTCCTTAGAGACAGACATAAGCACACATATAGACATGCCTATGCATGTGCTTAAAATACAAGTCATACTTGGATCTTTTGTAATAAGTTCTAAAGGGATAAGGCACTATGGGGTGGGGGAGAGATCTGATCAGTTTCTTGAAATAAGTGGGATTTGAGTTGGATCTTGAAGAATGGGTAGGGCTTCTGCAAGAGGGAGGAAGACAGGCCACTGAGAGAGAAAAGCTTGAACAAAGATATAAAAGTGACAGATGCCACAGCAGTTGGAGAGAGCCATGAGTAGGCTGCATGGCTCCATAGAAGGTAGAGGGGAAGAGGATGTTTTGGGCATAAGCCTGCAAAAGTTGGACCAGAAAATGGAGAACCCTATAGCCCAAATGAGGAGTTAGTGCATTGGTCTGTAGACTGTGAAGCCCATCAAATTTTTCATGGCACAACAAATCTATGGTTGTATTAGTTCATTCTCACACTGCTATAAAGACATACCTGGGACTGGAAAATTTATAATGAAAAGAGGTTTAATTGGCTCACTGTTCTGCTGGCTGTACAGGTTTCTGCTTCTGGGGAGACCTCAGGAAGCTTACAGTCATGGCAGAAGGCAAAGGGGAAGCAGGCATATCTTCATATGGCCAGCAGGAAATAGAAAGCAGGGTGGGGAGCTGGGGGAGTGGTGCTATACACCATTAAACAAGCACATCTTGGGAGAAGTCTATCACAAGGACAACAAGAGGGAAGTCTGCCTCCGTGATCCAATCACCTCCCACAAGGCCTCTCCTCCAACACTGAGGATTAATTACAATGAGATTTGGGTGGGGACACAGATGCAAATCATGTCAGTGGTTTAGGGATATTTCTCCAAAGGATGGGTAGATAAGGGATTGAGGTACTGGGGGTTGGCAGCTGGGCATGGAAGGTTTCGGGGGCTGTTGTGGTAGTACAGATGGAGACAGTCAGGGCCTGACCTGAGGTTGCCGCACTGGAGCAGAGAGTGTGAGACACCATGAGGAGAGGCCTCACACTTGCTCCTCAACACCCTCTTCCCACCTCTGCCTCTTCTATCACTCCCCATCACAGCTGATGATCTCCTATCACTCTTCACTAAAAAATGGGAATGATTGGAGGAGAACTCTCTTTTCTCCCATCCACCTGGTCTACACATGAACCTGTGTGTACCCAGTGTACCATTTTCTCTTTTCCTCCTCTTAGAATGGAAAATAATTCCCTTCCTTCCTGTTTATATTGTAAGAAAGCAAAACTGTCTTTCCTCCACTCTGCCTTTCTCAAGGACTTTTCTTCTCATTACTCCTTTTCTCTCTTGCATCATCAGTCCCTTCCTTTTGAATGTTCATTCTCACCACCACAGAAACATGCTCTATCATTCTGCAGCTTCACAAAAGTCTCCAATGCTACATCCCTCTCTACCTAGAGCCTCATCTCTAATAAAACGTTTCCAAAGTCTACACACAGTGCTTCTATCTCTTCACCTACAAACTACTCTTCAGTTTGCTCCGATCTGGCTCATTACATTACTTTACCAAAATTACCCTTCAATCTCTATCATCCTAAAACCATCAGGTAGTTTTCTGGCCTTATATTGGTTCTTTCAATCATATTTGGCATACTTGACCCCACTGTCCTCTGTGACACACTCTTTTTCTTAGTCTCATGACATCATAGCTGCCTGTATTTTTTCTGTATCAGTGACCTCTGCTTCTCATACAGCTCTAGTGGCTTCTGCTTTTGGAGAAGACGTACAAATATTGAAGTGCCCCAGGACCTTGTCACGGGCTCCCTTTTCTTCCTTTCTCTTCCTGTCTCATCTACTCTCTTCTCTTCATCGATGTACTCCCATGGCACAAATACCATCTCTCCAGTGATGCCTCCAAATGGATCCCCATCTCAGAGCCCTCCCCAGGGAGGCCCAGGCTCTTACATCCAACTATCAAATTGACATCTCCACCAGCTTGTCTCTTTGGAATCTTAAATTTAGCATATCTAAAACAAAACTCTTAATTCTCTTCTGTACCCAACTGCCAGCTGGTTCTGTTCCTCTCTCTATGTCCCCAATTCAAGAAATGGCATTATCATCCACCTAGTTGCTTACACCAGAACTCCTGAGTCATCCTTGATTCCTCCCTTTTCCTCATCTGTATATCCCATCCATCAGCAAGTTCTATCAGGTTTACTTACAATATAGATCTCAAATTGGCCCATTTCTCACCATGATAACTGCCATCCTGTAGTTTAAGCTGCCACGATCTCTTACATGGCCTGGTGCAAAAGCTTTGAACTTGTCTCCCTGCTCTGCCTCTTGCCCCTTCCTCCCCATAATTCATTCTTCATGCATCAGTGAAAATGAACTTACAAAAGCATAAATCAGGTCAGATCCTTTCTCTGCTTAAATGCTCTTCTTTGATTTCCCGTCACACTTAGAATAAAATCCAAAGGCGTTGAATGGCCTCCAAGGCTTTCCACAATGTGGCCTCTGCCCCTACTTCATCCTCACCTAGTTATGATCACTTCCTTCTCAATATGCTTTATCCACAAAGGTCTCATTGCTGGTCCTTGAACATGGGAAGCTTTTTTCTCTATATATGGCCTTTGCATCTCTTAACCCATGGACCTGGATTATTTGCTCTTTGCCTGAGCCTTTTTGTAAGAGACTCCCTTCTCATCCTATAGAGATGCCTTTTCTGCTCATCCTCATGCTCCCAGCTATCCCACATCACCTTGCTTACCTCCTTCATGACATTGCTCACACTGTGCAACACAGAAACTTATCTGTCGTCTATTGTCTGTCTCCTGAGAATAAGAAACTTGTCTGTCTTGCTCACTCCAATATTCTCAGCACCAAGCAAAGCCCCTGGCTGTGAATTAGCAGTGTTATACATTGGGTAGAAATGACAGAATCTGGTGAGTTATCCTGTATATAAAGCAGAGTGACGGAGAAGGGAGGAATTTCATTAGGAATGTGAGTGAAGAACTCAAAGAATGCAAATACAATTCCAGTGAGAAGAGGCAAAGGAGAAAGTACAAGCTTTGGGTTGGGGAGGTGGGTAAGGTGCTGATTTTATGATGGGTTTGTGATGCCTATTGGACTTTCAGCTGTTAGGTGGAGAGGTAGGCCTGTAGCTTGGGAAACAAGTTAGGGCTAGAGATAAAGATTTGGAAAACACTGGCTTAGCCTATTTTGTGTTGCTATAGCAAAATACTATAGACTGAGTAATTTATGAGGAACAGACATTTAGTAGCTCACAGTTCTAGGGACTGGGAAGTCTAATATGAAGGTGCAGGCAGGATTGGCGATTCCGATTCCAAGAGAGCACCTTTAACACTGTGCCCTCTGGAGGGGAGGAAGCCTTCACCTTCACATGGCAGGGGGATGAAGAGACAAAAGGGGACCAAATTCACCTTTTGATAACACCATGAATCCTACTCATGAGGACAGAGCCTTCATAATCTTATCACCTCTTAAAGGCCCCAGCTTTTAGAATTGCATTTCAATCTCAACATGAGCTTTGAGGTGACAAACATTCAACCATAGCAACACCTTTGCCAAAATGGTAATGAAAGCACGGGGAAAGCATTGGATGAGATAATTGTGGTGGGCCAGGCAGCATGAGGGCAGAAGAGAAACTAAGCATCATGTAGTACTTATAGTGAAGGACAAGAAAGGGGAGGGGCCTGTGAAGACTGAGGCAGCAGGGAACCAGGAGGATGAAATGTCACTGAAGCTTAGAAAATGTGAGATCTTAGGCCGGGCGCGGTGGCTCAAGCCTGTAATCCCAGCACTTTGGGAGGCCGAGATGGGCGGATCACGAGGTCAGGAGATCGAGACCATCCTGGCTAACATGGTGAAACCCCGTCTCTACTAAAAAATACAAAAAAACTAGCCAGGTGAGGTGGTGGGTGCCTGTAGTCCCAGCTGCTCGGGAGGCTGAGGCAGGAGAATGGTGGAAACCCAGGAGGTGGAGCTTGCAGTGAGCTGAGATCCGGCCACTGCAGTCCAGCCTGGAAGACAGAGCTGGACTCCGTCTCAAAAAAAAAAAAAAAAAAAAGAAAAGAAAATGTGAGATTTTTAAGAAAAAGTGGTGCAGGTTGAGTATCCCTTATCTGAAATGCTTGGGACCAGAAGTATTACAGATTTTGAGGGGTTTTTTTTTGGACTTTAGAATATCTGCATTATATTTATCAGTTGATCAGACCAAATCCAAAAATCCAAAATCTGAAATGCTCTCATGAGTATTTCCTTTGAATATCATGTTGGTGATCAAAAAGTTTTGGATTTTGGAGCATTTGGATTTCAGATATTTGGGTTATAGGATGCTTAACTTGTAGAACAAATTCAGTTCAGTCCAACAAATATTTCTTGTGCCATCCCTCTGTGCCAGGCTACATACTTTTTATGGAACTACAAATATAAATAAGCTCTCATCTTTTCTGGAGGAAGAGGGGAGGAGTTATAGTCTGTTAGGGAAATAGATATGTGAAAACATTTATGTAAATAAAAACATGATTCACACAAAATAGCACTATGTACTTTATAAGAGTACATCCAGATATAAAGATAATATGTCAAATGTGTTAATGAAGTTTCCTGTTGGGGAGAACAGGAGTGGAAAATGGAGATAAAAAGAAATCAATACATAAACAAAGCAAAATGGGGGTCTCAACCAAGCAAGGATGTAATAGTGCCATGAATGGAAGCTTCTGATGATTCAGCCATCTGCCCACTCTGGTAGATCCTTGCAGCATTTTCTTTAATATCAAAAATGTTTTATTTTTACTATAAAGTGCCAAATATTTACGGTAAAAATCTTCAAATGGTAGAGAATGTATAAATAAGAAAGCGTACATCACTTGGGATCCTACCTCCCAGAAATAACCTATGCTAATATTTTTGCCATCATTCTTTCTTATAGTCCTTTCTGTGTGTATACCTGCATGGCTATTTTTGGCACTTACAGTTATTTAACAATGGCTAGTGGTTTTTGTTTCAAACCACCTAGGAGCAGTTCTTCTTTTTCTGAGAAGAGCAACTTGCACATCCCCTTTTAGATAATGGATGGAATGCTAATGTTCATCTGTTATAGGAGAAAAGCATAATAGAACATGTTTTGGTTTCAAAAGAGCCTAAAGCTTAGACACTGGGGTTGGTGAAATTAAATGGTGAACTCCCTCAGTGTCCTTTTGCCTCTAATAATTTACAAAGAAGTCAAAGAGCCTTGAAGAAAAAGGGGGCAACACTCCTTTTACTTGAAGTCCAAGGTTATTAGTACAGGTCTAAGAGACTGATGGAAGCCCAGGTGGTGGAGAAAGAAGGAAGAGAGGTGTCCGGCCAGACTCACTGATGGCATTCAGGAAGGGCTGGAACCCTCACTACCCTTATTCTCTGGACTATAATCACACGTTGGGCAAAGGTTTTATGTGAGTGTACACTAGAAATATTGTGTCCAAAGAGCTTTGACATTGAAGCCCAGGTCTGCTTAGCATGAAGTACAAGAAGCTGAGCAGAACTCTGGTAAACACTTATCACTGGCCGGGCGCGGTGGCTCAAGCCTGTAATCCCAGCACTTTGGGAGGCCGAGACGGGCGGATCACGAGGTCAGGAGATCGAGACCATCCTGGCTAACACGGTGAAACCCCGTCTCTACTAAAAAATACCAAAAAAAACCTAGCCGGGCGATGTGGCGGGCGCCTGTAGTCCCAGCTACTCCGGAGGCTGAGGCAGGAGAATGGCCTAAACCCGGGAGGCGGAGCTTGCAGTGAGCTGAGATCCGGCCACTGCACTCCAGCCTGGGCGACAGACCCAGACTCCGTCTCCAAAAAAAAAAAAAAAAAAAAAAAAAAAGACTTATCACCTCCTTTCCATCCCAGAGAAACTGCAGGCAGCATGAACATAGCTATCAGCCTGGATTACTTCTTTGCTTCTTGTGGTGAGCAGGGATTTGGCTGCTGAGTGCTGCCTGCAGTGTGCAGGCCCTGAGAAAGGATTCACGGACCTCCTCCCAATGCAGAGGCATTGAGCGATGGTGACAGAAGCTATAGCTGCAGGATTGGACATTTGGCACATTCACCAAACTTTCCATTTTCATTTATCTCTTTCTTAGACAGGAAAATAGTACCACTCAGTAAGAACCTACCTTTGGGACTTTTGAAGGGAGTCACCTGGGAAGAAGGATGAATTGCTAGGACTGAGGAAGTGAGAGTTTAAAGCCATTTACTTTTTACCGTATTACAAAGCCATGGTAATCAAACCAGTATGATACTGGCACAGACCACTTAGACCAGTGGAACAGAACAGAGAGCCCAGAAACAAACCCAAACATATACAGTCAACTAATTATTGACAGGGGCACCAAGAGAGCACAATGGGTAAAATAATCTCTTTAATAAATGGTGCTGGGAAAACTGGCTTGACACATGCAAGTGAATGGAATTAGGACTCTTATCTCATACACAAAAATCAGCTGAAAATGGTGAAAAGACCTAACTGTAAGACCAGAAACTATAAAACTCCTGGAAGAAAAGAAAATCATGGAAAATCTAGACATTGGCCATGACAATGATTTTTTGGATATTACACCAAAATCTTAGGCCACAAAAGCAAAAATAAATGAATGGAACAGCACCAAACTAAAAATCTTCTGCACAGCTAAGTACGTAATCAACAAAATGAAATGGCAGCCTACAGATTAGGAAAAAATATTTGCAAAATATGTATCTGATAAGGGGTTAATATCTATAATTTATAAAGAGCTCATATAGCCTAATAGTATAAAAACAAACAACCTGATTAAAAAATGAGCAAAAAACCTGGATAGACATTTCTTCAGAGAAGACATGAAGACATGAAAATGGTCAACACACATATAAAAAGGTGGTCAACTTTCAGGGAAATGCAAATCAAAACCGCTATGAGATATCACCTGACTTCTCTTAGGATGGCTGTTATCAAAAAGTGAAACAATAATACATTTGGTGAGGGTATGAAGAAAAGAGACTCATATACACTGTTGGGGGGAATGTAGATTGGTGTAGCCATTATGGGAAACAGTATAGAGTTTCATAAATAAATTAATAATAGAACTACCATATGACTCAGCAATCCCTCTTCTGGGTATATATCCAAAGGAGATGAAATCAACATCTTGTAAAGATACCTGCACTCTCATGTTCACTCTGGCCTTATTCACAATAGCCACAGATATGGAAACAACCAAAGAGCCTGCCAGTGAATGAGTGAATAAAAAAATTGTGGTATATACATACAATGGAATATTATTCAGTCCTAAAAAGGAATAAGATTTTGCTACTTGTTACAACCTGGAAGAGCCTGAAGGACATTATAGTAAATGAAATAAGCCAGATACAGAAACAAAAATATTGTATGATCTCATTTATATGTGAAATCTAATATATGTATATATATAAAGAGAGAGAGATGATAATAAAGCAGTGGTTACTGGGGCATGTGGGGAGAGTCAATGGGGAGATGGAAGTCAGAGGACACAAAGTAGAAGATCTGAGATGAACAAATCTAGAGATTTGATTTATAGCATGAGGACTGTTGGTAACAAATTTGTACTGTTTTTGGGATTCTTGCTAGGTGAGTAGATTCTAGCTGCTCTTGTCACACACATATGGGTAACTATGTGAACTGACGAATATATTAATTTGTTTCACTATATTACTTTTCAAAAATCATATATATTTTATAACATGTTGTATACCTTAAATATATGCAATACAATTTACTTTAAAAAGTGAAATGTAACTTGATATTTACCTCAAATTGGTAAGGTAAAATAGGACTCTGTGTGTGTGTATTTGTATTTGTATGTGTATGTATGTATGTATATATGCATATGTATGTATATGTATGTATGTATGTTTATGTGCATGTGTATGTGTGTATGTATGCATACATGCATGTGTGTGCATGTGTATATGTGTGTGTGTATGTGTGTGTGTATGTATGTATATATATGTATATTTGTCTGTACTGCTAGGGCCACAGAGGAGAATAAGACAGACAGTTTATTTTCTGTACCCCAGAAGTTCATATTTTAGTAGGACAGTACATGAACGTGTGGTAAGGAATTTGGTTTCACCCAAAAAAGGTCTGGGCTTGGTTTTGGCTCCTTGGAGGTAGCCTCCAGATCCTCGGCATTTCCCTTGTGTTAGGAATGTTTTTGTTATTTGTGGCAGACCCCCCAGATCCCACCTGGTAGTTTTGCTTACCAGGGGGCTCAGGGTGAGCTGCTCAGGCCACGTGATATCAGCTTCACTCCTGGGACAGTGGGATGGGGGAGCTGTGGATTGAGTGCTGCCATGTGGACAATGACTCAGTCGATCACGCCCGCAGAATGATCCTGGACTCCAAAGCTCGGGTGGGCTTCCTTGGGTGGCAGTACTCCACGTGTGATGTCACATATTGTGGCTGGGACGAGCAACACCAGCCGTGACTCCCTGGGAAGGGAATGGCCAGAAGCTCCAGGGTGGGCTCTGCCCATATCTCCCTGGGCGTCGACTCCCTTGGTTGTTGGAGCTTGTATCCCTCCCCTGGAATAAACGTGACAATGAGTATAATTGATTTCAGTGAGTTCTGTGACTCTTTCTAGTAAGTTATAGAATCTGAGAGTGGTTTTGGGGATCCTTCAACTTGTAGTTGTTATCATAAGTATTGGGCAGACCCGGTAACCTGAAGGATGACTTCCTAAACCCTGCAGTTCAGCTAACTTCAGGTGATAGACAATCAAAAAACCAAATAAATGGAAAAGTTATTAATGCTTTCAGAGAGTGATAAGTTCCTTAAGAAATTAAAACTGAATGTCATGAAAGAGAATGACAGGGGTGGGACTGTGTGGAACAGGGTTGTTGGGGCCTCAAGCTGAATCTTCAATGACCGGCAACGTCCGCCAAACAAACATCTGGGGACACAAATGGTTTGTGAGGTGGGAAAAAGCTAGGTGTTTTCAAGAAACAGGAGAACAGTTCAATGTGGATGGAGTGAGGCAGAAACAGAGGAGGAGTCAGAGAGGTGGGCAGGGCCCTATCCTATAGGGCTTTGCAGGCCGAGTCTGGCCTTTGTGTTTTGTTAAGTACAACTGGAGATTCACTGGAGGATTTAGGCAGGTGAGTGATATGACCTACTTATCCTTCTATATGCGCATACATAGTTTTGCATAAAAGGGAACGTACAATCCATACTATTCTGTAGCTTGCTACTTTTACATACAGGAGTATGCAATATCCAGCCATATCTGTTTTGCATAAGACGTGTAATGGCATATATTTACAAAAGGGGCTACGGGAGCATGGGGGGGTGTGGGGTACTTTCAGCCTTAGGGAGCCATGGGCACTTTCCTGGAAGACGATGCCTGAGCCAGGTCACAGAAGATGAGAGGTAGCTGGCCTGGTGAAGAAAGCAGTGAAGGGAATCTCAGGCAGTGGGGTACCTAGCATAGGTACAGGGGCAGAAACAGAGGAGAGGGCATGGGTAAGTGGTCACCCGTGTGGAATGCTGTAGAAAGATTATTAGAGGGGATGATCAGCAATCTTTAAAAGTTCAGCTTCAGGAGAGTTGGAAGGATATGACTTAAACAGGCATTGTTGGGTAGCAGGGACAGAAACCACTCAAAAGGGGACAGCTGGTTATTTTAGAGATACCACAGACAGCCTGATGGTTATCCAAGAGCAGAATATGTTGGGATGGGAGCTGGACAGTCAGAAAGTAAAGCCACTCCCTGTTTTCTACAATGAGAATCTGACTGGGTGAGTCCAATCCACCACTGGACGTGTCCACTATACTCTTATCAGCTTGGGCAGGTTAGCAATTTCCAAGAAAGGAATAGGGGTTGGGCAGGTTTCCCAAGTATGTTTTCTGCAGCTGTTCTAATGATGAAGCATGCAGACTCCAGAGCCAGAGTACTTGCATCAGAACCCCAATCTATCGCCTGCCAGCTGTGTGATCTTGGGCTAATAACTTAACCACTCTGTGCTCTGTTTCCTCTACTGAAATGTGCGGATGCCAATGATAGTGTTTACCAGGCAATATTATTGTGAAGATTCAATGAGTGAGTGTATAATATGTAAGTACTTAGAATAATACCAGATAGAAAAGTGTTCCCTATTATTTTTGTTAGGGCCTGATGAAAGAATGGGAAAATTGGGGAAAAAGTGTAAAGAAGTTAGACAGTGAGGGAAAGGAGAGGGATGCAGTAGTAGTTTCATAGAAAATCAGTAGGAACGCGGGGAATGTATCAGGACACAGGAAGTATGAATGACTTTATCGATTCAGGGCGCAGAGCCAGGAATGATGCCACATGTGTGAGAGAGAATGGAAACTGACAGGGTCCATCAACAACAGAAACAGAGAAGGAGCGAAGAGTGGTGGGGATGCAGAGGGGCATTGGAGGGGAGAAAATTAGAATCTGCTGACCCTCCTTACTGCCATAAAGGAGCTGGCAGGGCCTGCTGCCAAGAATGAAGGTCAAAAGCATGTTTGGGGGATTAAGGGAATCAGGAAAGCTTCAGAATAATTTAGATGCTCCTCCTCCATGAAATTACAAAAACAAAATCTCAGTGGCATAATGAGTTCCTCTCTTCTCCGTGCCCCCAACAACAAACTCCAATGCACACCTCTTTTACAGCGCCGGTCACATTTCAGTGTAGTGATTTTTCTATCTGATCCGCCTTCTTGAATGCCATCTTTATTAGGTCACAGACCTTAGTGGGGTGCAGCAGATTTCTCTTTGCTCTAAGTGTGAATTAGAAAAAGGACCTTCTCTGGATGAAGGCAACACAGTGGAAGGGACACCTTTTCATAATCTGCACAAAAGTGCTATCTGTTTGCCATGTTCCTCTTCTGTGAAATTAAAAAAAAAAAAAAAAGAAATCATAGGCAAACAGTGCCTTGGGCCAGATTCAAGGACTGGTGAGTGAATTTTATCTCTTTCCTTTCTTTGGCTAGGATCCTTTCTCTGTGCATGGCCTGCACAACCAGGCTCTGGTCCTGGATATTTCCATTTCCCTAGTGTGTTGCATAGCACCTAGTGCAGAGTAGATGCTCAAAAGAACTGTTGAATAAACAAATTATATTGATAAGGTGAATTATGTATAGGACCTACTAGGAATGGGAAGAAGGAATCATTAATTGCTGGACACACTCTAAGCATCGAAAACATGTTTGTTGAATGAATGGGTTTGTATAAAAATGATGTTGATCACTCCACTGAAGTTAGGAAGAATGTATGTACTTCCACTCAAGGCTTCCTGATTTTGGATTTACATAAGCAAGATGAATCATCTGATGTAAAGAGGCTGCAAAAATTACTGGTTGGATCACTCCAGGGTTCGAATTGGCAGAGTGGTTTAGAGGAGGATCCAAGGCATACTTTTTTCTGGAGGTCCTCAAAACCTCTGTAGTTGATGCCAGAAGGGGTCTCTTAAGGATCTTTCTTCAAGACTTTGCAAAACCCTAAATCTGGCATCTTCTGGAGGAATAGCCTACTAGGTTCTGAGGTGCCTTGGGGTCTCTCTGGGTACCAGGTGACCATCATCTCATGCTGGTTTGCAGGCAAATTGGGGGCACAGAGCACCAATTATTCCCTGTGCTAGCTTCTGCCAGTTCTTTCCCAGCGCAAAGAACTGACCATCATTTAATGTAGTATGCTGTAGGGTAAAAGTTCTCAAGCTTTAGAGTGGATCTGAATTACCTGAAGAGACTTGATTGCTGGGCCTCAGCCATAGAATTTCTAATTTAGTCAGCTTGAGGAATCTGACCTTTCTTCTTGTTGTTGTTGTTGTTGTTGTTGTTTTTTTTTTTTTTTTTTTTTCAGGAGACAAGGTCTCTCTCTCAGACTGGAGTGCAATGGCATGATGACAACCCACTTCAGCCCCAAACTTCTGGGCTCAAGTGATCCTTCTTTCTTAGCCTCCCAAGTAGCCAGGACTACAGGTGTGTGTCACTGCACCCAGCTAATTTAATTTAATTTTTTGTTTTATTGTACAGACACAGTCTTGCTATTTTGCTGGGACTGGTCTGAAACTCAAATGATTCTCCTGCTTCTAACTCCGAAAGTGCTGAAATTACAGGCTTGGGCTACCATGCCCAACCAGAACGTGAACTTATAAGTTTCCCAGGTGAGGCTGCTGCTGTCTGTTCCTAGACCACACTTTGTGTAGAGTTGTCTTTCTTTGCATCTTCCACCCAGAGTTGCTTAATAGAGAGTGATCTGTCCCAGCAAGGCCCACATCCTCTACTTTCCACCCAGGCTTTCCTCTGACCCCTCTGGTCCTTGTTCACCGTAGTCTGGCAACTGTGGGCTTTACAGTGGGAGGAAATATGGAGGATCCGCTACAGAAAATGCAGAGGTATGGTGCCTTTTCACTTGGTTGGGTCAATTCAGTTCAGGGGACTCAGAGCATTCTTCCACCTCTGTTGGCAAAAGTTAGGGCACAGCACTGCTTCTCCTCAAAGAACTTTCCTGCTGGGGGGCTCCCAGGTCTGTGGCTCTGGCCTCCATTGATAGTGGAGCTCTCGTTTTCACTCACATAGCATAGTAGAGGGCCCCAAATGCCTGAGAAAACACCCTGGCCTCCCCTTGTACAACGGCTCCATGTGTCTTGGCTCAGTTCTGGGTTCTGCCCTTGCTTCCTTCCAGCCAGTCCCAGCAGACACGGCCCAGGCAGTCCTCCATGCCCGAGGGATCTGGAGTTGCTGTCTCTGGCAGTCCACTATTTTCCAGTTACTTATGGACTCATTTCCTCAGTTTGAACATCCCCCGAGGGCAAGGACCTCAGCTTGTTGCACTTTGAGTGTCTCCCTCCCACTGTGATATCTAGCCCCGTGTTGTGGGGGTACACAGTGGGGCCCAATAAAGAACTGCTCTCCAAATGTGGAAAAGAAGGTCTCACGCTTATTCCACTTAGACACAGCTCACGTGGTCTTCATTTATAATATGCCTTTCACAGCACACCCTTGCATTTCCAAGCTAGCTCCCGGAGACTTCCTTACTTCTTGCAGTTTGAAAATTGGAAGATATCAACTCCAGATTCTAATGAGAGTTTTGTCCCCCTACATGATAATCATTGTTTGGGGAAATCTTTTTACCGGTGTTCTGCTTGATACAGGCCTTCTTCACCCTGGGTGCTCTGGTCCAGGAGAACCTGAATGGAATGCTGAAATGCTTCAGACTGTGAGTCAGGGAAGGAGGTTTTTGATTATTGGCAACCAGGTAAAGACTACTGTGAACTGAGAAAAATGCATCTTTGCATTTTTGTGCTTCAGTTTTATTTTACTTTTTATTTTTTTGAGACAGAGTCCCGCTCTGTAGCCCAGGCTGGAGTGCGGTGGCGCAATCTTGGCTCACTGTAATGATCCAAGACATTCTTTGTCCCCCGGGTTCAAGTGATTCTCGTGCCTTGCACTCCTGAGTAGCTGGGACTACAGGCGCTCACCACCAGGTCCGGCTAATTTTTGTACTTTTAGTAGAGACAGGGTTTCGCCACGTTGGCCAGGCTGGTCTCCAACTCTTGACCTCAAGTGATCCACCTGCCTCAGCCTCCCAGAGTTCTGGGATTATAGGTGTGAGCCATTGTGCCCGGCCTGTGCTTTAATTTTATATCTTTGTACTTTATCAGTGAAATTGGATAATGACATCTGCAGAACTTATCTACTATATGTGTGATTTTAAAATTTCTTAAATTATGAAAATTCTTTGAAAAGTGAAAGATAAGTTGCAAATACAAGGTATTCTTATTTCTACCTGCATACAGATTCTAAGTCTTCAGTTCTGGCATGGTATGTCTTAACTACTGAGGACTACCTGTGGGCCATTATGTGTGTGAAATATACTTTTAAATTGAGTGTATATCTGTATATCTATTTTTATGCCAACAGAGATTTTTTTTTTTTTTTTTAAAGATCTGTCCATGGCAAGTACATGTCAGGGATCTCATGCTGACTTATTTAGATGTCTATGTTTAATGAGGTGAACTTAAAGCCTGCCCCTGAACATAACTGGCTAAATTGTACGCATAGTTATTAAATACAATTTTACTTACAGATTCACATACACTATAGGTTACAGCCTGCCCCCTCTGAATGCAGCAGGCACATTTTGCCAATGTCTGATTTAATAGCTTCCTAGGGAGGTGTTAGTTTTATTCTTCCATCCCTAGCATTTTGGAAGCATTTTTTTAGTGCTTTAGCCTTTGATTTTGGATTAATCTCCATACATTGGCACTAACTATTATAAGTCGACTTCGCAGAGACCTGCTTATATATCCTCTCTTATGAAAGGTGATCACTGGCCTAGCCCAAGAGGGTCCCTATGCTTTGGTGGTAGCTGTCATTCTAGGAAAAGGTCACTGAGACTGAGTCCCCCTGGGAAAAGTAAAACTTTGCATTTCAAACATTCCTGGGAAACTCAAGCATGCTGCTGCTGACTAAAAAGCAGTAGAGGCTTATTATAAGTGGAGGAGATCCTATTTCACAAACTGATTGTACTCGACATGAGAAGTGTAGGCCAGACCTTGATCCTGATTAATGAAATTGCCAATTGCTATTTACAGACATTATCCCTGTACCTCTGATAGGATTGTAAAACTTCTTTCGTTCAGGCTCCATTAATTTAGAGTTTGGGTTCTTACGGAGAGGGTCATCCTTTGCATTGATCTCTGAATTCTTTTTTTTGAGATGGAGTCTCGTGCTGTTGCCCAGGCTGAAGTGCAGTGGCTCGATCTTGACTCACTGTAACTTCTGCCTCCCGGGTTCAAGCTATTCTCTTGCCTCTGCCTCCCAAGTAGCTTGGATTACAGGCACCCACCACCACACCCAGCTAATTTTTGTATTTTTAGTAGAGACCGGATTTCACCATGTTGGCCAGGCTGGTCTCAAACTCCTGACTTCAAGTGATCTGCCTGCCTTGGCCTCCCAGAGTGCTGGGACTATAGGCATGAGCCACAGTGCCCGGCCGGATCTCTGTATTAACTATGGAAAATATTCTGCTGCAAGAATTAGGAATGTGGACAATTATAGTGGGGGCACATGTAACACATATGCATTGCTTTAGCAAACTGAGTGTCCTCTGTGGGTATTTTACCAGTTTGTATTTGAGTTGTCCAGGAAAAAATGAGTGTGGGGTGGATATAGCAGTGTTGCATGAAGGTTATAACCAAAAAGCTGTCAAACCACAGGCTCTTCCTTCTCTCCCATGACTACATGGTCTCTTGCTGATGGCACCTCTGCTTCTTTCTGATATTTGCTCCATTTTTCTTCCTAACCAATTCCTCTGCAAGCTCATAGTTTCTGGGGCCTATTAACTTCACATTGTACCTGGTCATTGTGTTCTTACTGGCTCCAAACACCAAATGCCAAGTTGCCCAGTGTTGTCTACTCCAACTCTCCTACAAGCCAACTGTGTTTTAAGCCAGACTTTGTAGACCGTATGTTGCTGGCCACTCCAAATATTGGTGACTGCTGTGGTCTGCATGTTGGTGTCCTCTACTAATTTTTTTTTGAGACAGAGTCTCACTCTGTCACCCAAGCTGGGGTGCAGTGGCACAATCTTGGCTCACTGCAACCTCTGCCTCCTGGGTTCAAGCAATTCTCCTGCCTCAGCCTCCCGAGTAGCTAGGAATACAAGCGCACGCTACCATGCCTGGCTAATTTTTGTATTTTTAGTAGAGATGGGGTTTCACCATGTTGGTCAGGCTGGTCTTGAACTCCTGACCTGTGATCCACCTGCATCAGCCTCCCAATGTGTTAGGATTACAGGCATGAGCCACTGCGCCCGGCTCCTCCACTAAATTGCTATGTTGGAACAGAATCCTCAATGTGGTAGTATTAAGGGGTGGGGCCTTTAGGAGGTGATTAGGTCATAAGGGCTCCACCTTCACCAGCGGGATTAGTGCCTCATAAAAGATGCCCAAGAAAGGCCATTTGCCTCCTCTGCCAGATGAGGTCACACAGAAGTTACCATCTAAAAGCAACAGGCCCTCACCAGACACTGAATCTGCTAGAGCTTTGATCACGGACATCCCAGCCTCCAGAACTGTGGGCAATACATTTCCTTTCTTTATAAATTATGCAGTCTGAGGTATTTTGCTATAGCAGCCTGAATGGACTACGATAACCTTTGGTCCAACAGTATTGCCAAGCTGGAGTGGAGCCGTGTGTTAGATGCCATGGCCCCCTATGCAGGAAGTGTCCCTTACGACTGGGACAACAGGCAAGGCAGGTGTTTAGTAGTTGGCTGCTCCAGTTGACTGTGTCAGGGGAAGGAAATACTGGCCCACACAGGGTAAGAATTCAGCTGTAACTTCAGTCACATACTCACCAGGCACGCTTTAACTTCGCCTCCCAGCTGATTTGGTGCCATGTAAAATTAAAAGAAAAAAGTCAACCTCAGGTCCATTTCAGTGGTGAGGGACAGGACCTCCCATGCCTGTGGTGTCTTCCACTGCCATTATGTATGGCACCTGTTCAGTGCTGGGTCCTCACCCCTCATCTCTTCCACAGACTCTCCCTGAGAAATCCTTACCCAAGCCCAAGCCTCGGTCATCCCCATGATGACCCTAAAATCGATGTCTCCAGCTCAGCTGTTCTCCAAGCTCTGGACTATTGTATTCACTTTCCTCTTAGACATCTCATCTGTATGTCCCACAGGCATCTGAAATCTACAGGGGCAAATCAAATTTGTATCTTACCCAAAGGCTTTTCTTATATTTGCCAACCTAAATTTCCCAATTTAGTGACTTTAGAAGCTCTTGATAAGAGCTTCTCTCCAGTTGTCTAAGTCTGAGATGTTCTAATAATTTTGAGTCTTCTCTATCAACCATATCCATTCAGTTACAGCATCATATCAATTTTTCTTCCCAAGTAGTTCTTGAATCAACCCCTTGAATCAACCCCTTCAACAATACCCATTGCCACTGCTTTTGTTCCCATCACCTTCATTTCCTAGTAACTAGAAATCCTAACCATTTTGTTTCTCTCGATGTGTCTGTCACACCACTCACTGCCAGAATTATCTTTCTAAAAATTACCTAATGTCAATTCCTTAATTAAAACATTTGCATGGATCCCTGTTGCCTATAAGATGAATTCTAAGCTTCTTGGCATAGTTTATTACAACCTTTATGGTCTGCCCCTAACTACCCCTCACCTTGTGCCCCAGGATTTCTCGATCACTCCTTGGGCTCCAGTCACACCCAGTTTTCTCCACATACCAAGCTCTTCTGCAACTTCCTGTACTTGAATACCTGCATTGTGCCTGGAATATTCTTTCTTTACCTATCCACAAGGGTCAGCTCAAAATCTTATGACCCCAATCCTAAGGCACCTTGTAGGAAGCACTGGATGTTTGGCCGATTTGGGTGCCTCGGGGTCTGGGAAGGTAACATCAATGAGTCATCGGGCTGAGTCACCATGACTGAAGCTGTGGCAACCTGAAGAGCGCTTGGACTGACTAAAGGCCCCTGTAGTGGACGTTGCTCATTTTGTTCCCTCACCACATTTGAGCACCTTTTCTATATTTCTATCATTTCCACACAGTGAAAGTCCTGCCAGAAAACCAGGGGCTGCAGATATGAGACCACAGTTTCACTGATGAGAAGTGCCCTCATGAAACGTTATCTGGACATGAGTGGTATGAGTGTGGGCTGTGCCAGGGCATGAATGTTCTGGTCGGCCTGACAGTGAGGGCGTCGGGTTCTGTGGATGGCTGTGCTTCAGCATCACGGGTGCCGGGCAGTAACTGCGGCATGCTCTGCTAGAGAAACGTCTGGGATGCAACTGGGCTCACTTCTGGCTGTGAACTTTCAGAATTAGCCTCTCTGGCCCTCCTGGGAAGTCTCTGAACTACCCAATACCCTTTAATACATGTCTTTTCTGCTTAAACTAGCTAGAGTGGATGATGTCATTTGTACCTGAGACTTCCTGATTGAAGGATAATCAATGAAAACACACACACACTCTCACACACTCACACACTCTGACACACACACACACACACACTCACACACACGCACACACTCACACACATGCACACACTCACAGACACTTGCACACTCTCATGCACTCTCACACACTCACACACATACACTCACACACTCACACTCACTCAAACACACTCTCACACACTCACAGTCCCACACTCACACTCACACTCACACACACTCACACTCACACACACTCACACTCACACACTCACACTCTCACACTCACACTTACACACACACAATCTATATTTCTCTCTCTATTGTGTTACTCTTCTATTGCTGCTGTTACAAATGACCCCACACTGACTGGCTTAAAACAACATAAATTTATTACCCTGTCGTTCTGTAGGTCAAAAGTCTGACACAGGTCTCACGAGGCTGAAGTCACGGTGTCAGCTGGGATGCACTCCTTTCTGGAAGCTCCAGGAGAGCATCTCCCATCCCTTTCCAGTTTCTAGAGGCCACACACTTCCCTTGGCTCAGGGCACTCATCCCCCACCTTCAAAGCCGGCAACAGCAGGGCAGGTATATTTCACGCTTCAGACTTCTCCTGCTGCTGCTTTTGTCCTCTGCTCTCTCTCTGGCTGACTGAACCTGGAAAAGGTTTTCTGCTTGTAAGGACTCCTGTGATTAGACTGGACCTACCTGGATAATCCAGGATAATCTCCCATCTCAAGGTCTTCAACCTTAATCACGTCTGCAAAGTCCCTTTGGCCATGTAAGGCAACATATTTACAGGTTCCAGGGATTATTCTGCATAATACTGCTTGATATTATATATATGTGTATATATGTATGTGCATATGTGTATATATTTCTCCACACACACTACTTTCTCTGAAAATGCTGGAATTGACTCATGCATCATGTATGTATATCTGACTCACATATTCTATATGTATATTTGACTCATGTATGATGTATGTATGCATGTGTCAGGTATGTATATCTTCCCACATTTCCAGAAAAATTTTATGAATCCTGGTATTTATGTCTGTCACCCCCAGTTGACTGTAAGCCTCAGGTCTTATGTTTCCAGCACATAATTGATGTTTACAGAATAGGTTGTTGACTGTAACAGCAACCAGATGAACTTTTCCGGAAAGCTATGCCGCCTTTCCTACCCGTCTCTGCGGGAGTGGCCGAGGCTGGCCCAGTGTACATGTGGTCCTGGCCAGCAGGCAGCTCCTCCCTGCTCCCCCAGTGTTGTTGTCCTTGTGTACTTCTCCAAGGCACTTTCTCTTATGTACATGCACAGCTGTTACCCCAGCACCTGGGAAATGTCACACCTCATATCTTTAATTTAATTATTCCTCCAACGTCCTAGGGAGGTGAGGCAGACTCAGATGCCAGATGCAAAGATGGAGACACAGGGCGTCTTGGACTTTTCCACAATCCCCAAAGGGAACTCTGGAGAGGCCAAGAAAGGGTACTGCTGGCTTGTTGCTCAGGCTTCCCTTGGGAACCCGCAGCTTTCCTTCCTGCCATCCCCAATCTGTCACACGGTAACTGGGTTTGGTGGTGGAAAGACAGACTGTGAGGAGGAAAGGCAAAGACATCTTCGAGAAGCCCAGGGGCACTTGTCAGGAACAGCACATCTGGCAGTGCTTCAGAGTAAGGCTGGCCTAGATTCCGTGATGAAATAAACAAACATGGTGGATGCTTGTAATTCATCGAGAGCTGGTTAGAGATCTCAAATGACTTCCTACTGCTCTCAGGATAAAGTTCCAGAACCTTAAAACACCTTGCATGATCTGGCCCCTGCCTCTCTCACCAACATTTTCCTGGCTCTCAACAGCTCAGTCAAGGTAGTCATCTTTCAGTTCTTCAAAGTGGCCATGCCCTGTGCTCATGCCTCTTTCTCTCCATGGACCATTTTCCTCCTTTCCCTTTCCTGTTCTTCCGTCCAGCCAACTCACAGGGTGCTGCATGTCTCTGCTTAAAGTCACTTCTTCATGGAAGGCTCTCCAGACACCCTAGGCTAGGTTAGGTTCCCTTGCTATACAGTCTCATAAAACACATCACAATTGTAATTAACTAATTAATTATCTGTAGTGACGTGATTACTACTTTAAGGTCAGTCTTTCCTCTTTAGACTATAAACTTCACAGGGAACTTATCTTTTTCACCTCTTTATCCTCATCGGATAGCATACTGCTGGAATAGGTTGGTACTTAATAAGCATTAGGAGATATACCTGATGTAAATGACGAGTTAATGGGTGCAGCACACCAACATGGCACATGTATATGTATGTAACAAACCTGCACGTTGTGCACATGTACCCTAGAACTTAAAGTATAATAAAACTAAATAAATAAATAAAGAATTTATTGAATTAATAGCTTTCTGGTAAAATTCCACCAATATGCTAAGGAAGATATTACTGGAGAGACTGGGAAGTGGTGCATTTCCAACTCTACTGCAAATTCTGAGGCCAAGCACTTCATCTTACATTATTCGATTCCCCCAAATTTTATCTCCCTCATTCCTTCTTCCTAAGTACTAGCAATTATTAAACACATGCTCAATGACAGAAGGAAGAGAACTAAGAGTATGCTGTTGAGGGGATGGAAACTCAAGGAGCAGGCCAGGGTCTAGGGCTGGTTTTGTTAATAACCTATGAGACGACTAGCAAGTTATTCGACTTGCACGTGCTTCACCTTTAAGCTTGGCTTGTGCCTCTGTACTGTTGCTCTCCAGGCCAGGAAGAGAAGGGCCTCCCCATCTCTGTGCTTAAAGGGGGAGGGGTGGTGGACACATAGATTCCCATGAATGTGCATTGAGAAATCTTAACTTTGCTCCCCAACTTTGTAAAAGGGCAGAGAGAGGCAGTTAATCAAGGGAGGGTGAACTCAAATGGTTAGGGAAAAGTGGAAAGGCAGCATGAGTGCTCTGAAAAGTTGGAGCTGGTAGGGACCATAGATTTCATCTGGTGCTGCAGGTGCATAGTTTACAAGCGAGGCCCTTGAGGACCAGATAAGCTCATCGGTTCATCCAAGATGAGTGACTAAGCCGGGACTCAGATCCACCTCTTTAGATGTCTAAGTCAGTGCTCTTGTTTCTCTGTCATTTCCTCCATCTAATCTGATGGCTTGCACTGGTCAGCTCAGGCTTTGAATTCCTGTTTCTGCTGAGTTAGTTCAATTTGTGGATCATCTGGATAACCTGTGCATGCCTGGTCTTATCCTCACTGTTACTTCTGGCTGGATGTGACTCCTTCCCTCCCACCAAGTGGTATCATCACAAGGCTGGTGTACAGCTATCTCTAAAGTGAAGGCTTAGGGCCACGGAGAGGGTTTCCATTGCAGCATCACAACTTTACTATATAATAGACACCTTGTTCTTCAATGTTCTTGGGCATTTCCTGCTGGCCACTGTTCCCAGCAAGAGACAACCCTAAGCTATGCGATACAGGTCTCTCTCTCCCCTCTTCTCTCTCATCTGACTCTAAGCCCTAATGCTTTTTTGAGCAAAAGAAATCTAGCTATGTCTTTGATGGTCTCCTTTCAGACTAAGCCTTTGGGGCCCATCTTCTGCACTTGGTAGGCATAGCAGGGTATTTTCCTAACCAAAGGCAGTTCTCTTCCCTAGATAGACTTTATCTAGTGTCATCAGTGTGGATGTGTGTGTATAAATATATTATGGCCCCTTTTTAAACATTTTCTTAATTTTTCTTTTTAAGTTATCTTAATGTACAAGATTCTTTTAGAGGAAGATAAAAGCTCAGAGGAAGATCAGGAAGAGAGAAATGTCCATGGTCACTGTAGGCAGATGAGGAGTTTGCTGGAGAGGGTAGAAATATTGGAGACACCTGAAAACCAGAGAGTCAAAGAAAAGGCAAAGCCCAGATTAAAGGTAGTGTCTGAAGTGGGTGCTGGTGGTGGGGCACATAAAGCCAGGCTTTTGGGGTTGGGAGTAGGGTGAGGGGTGGAGTAGCTGAAGCCCCTGAGATGGACACTATGTCAGACGGAGATTGGGCAGGGAGGAGAGGATTCATTGAACCAATGGGACAGAATCCCACCCTTACAGCTGTGGCTGCAGCTGCCAGAGACTGACTGCCAATTACCATTAAACAGGACCTTGGGAGGCACATCAAGGAGGCCTGGGAGTTGGAGGTCTAAATAGAGCACAGAGATTTTGTTAGGCTATTCTCATCAGACATGGTGAACATGGTCAGGGGTTGGCTGCAGCAGTGTGAATAGGAGGTGGGGTATGGGTGGTGGTGGGTGTTCGGAGGAGGGTCATGACCATTCAGGGTCTTTATTGCTTCCTTCCAAGACATGGGTAGGAGAATGAAACTGGATTCTCAACTCAAGATCAATCAAGGATTTAAATCTAAGACCTGAAACTATAAAAATTCTAGAAGAGAACATTGGAAAAACTCTTCTAGACATTGGCTTAGATGTTGACGTGGATGTGGTGAAAAGGAAACACTTCTTCACTGCTGGTGGAAATGTAAGCTAGTAGAGCCTCTATGGAAAACAGTATGGAGATTCCTTAAAGAACTAAAAGTAGTACTACCATTTGATCCAGCAATCTCACTACTGGATCTCTACCCAGAGGAAAGGAAGTCATTATACGAAAAACATCCTTGCACATGTATGTTTATAGCAGCACAATTCGCAACTGCAAAAATATGGAACCAGCCCAAATGCCCATCAATCAACAAGTGGATAAAGAAATTGTTGTATATATATGTGATGGACTATTACTCCGCCACAAAAAGAAATGAATTAATGGCATTTGTACCTACCTGAACGAAACTGGGGACTATTATTCTAAGTGAAGTAACTCAGGAATAGAAAACCAAACATCGTATGTTCTCATTCATATGTGGGAGCTAAGCTATGAGGATGCAAAGGCATAAGAAAGATATAATGGACTTTGGAGACTTAGGGGGAAAGGGTGGGAGGGGTATGAGGGATAAAAGACTAAAAATTGGGTTCAGTGTATACTGCTCAGGTGATGGGTGCACCAAAATCTCACAAATCACCACTAAAGAACTTACTCATGTAACCAAATACTACCTGTTCCCCAAACCCTATGGAAAAAAGAGACACAGGTCCAGCCCGAATGGGAAATACTCTCATTTTTTTCCAGAAACTCCTTCTGTTTTGTTTCCAGCTGTCTCAGGCGTGGGCAGGGTATGCTACTCAAGAAATCACAGAGCCTAAGTCTCTTTCATGTTAATAATTATAATAATAGCAAATATTTAAAATGCTTTACATATGTTTTCTCGTAATACATTTATGAAGAAGGTATTACCCCTGTTTTACAACTGAGGAAACTGAGACACAGAGAAGTTGGGGAACTTGTCCAAGATCACACAGCCACCAACACTGGAGCTGGGAATCCAACCTCAGTCTGTTTAGCATCAGAGTTAAAGTACTGAACCACTATACCCGCTGCCTTTGAGTAGACACTTGAAGAAGCATAAACTGTATGTGTCTGGGTAAAAGATAACTTTTCTCAATCAGAAAGATGGCAAAAGAAATAGTTTGATAACTGTGGATGTATAAACTTTTAATCAAATATAAACTTATAATCTTAAGTTAATTATTTATGTAAAAATTACGTAGAGTTGTGCCAGTTAGGGTTCTGAGTTGCAAGGAACATAAATGGACTCTGGCTAATGTAAGGGGTAATGAAGGACAGGAGAACCAGGAGAGAGAACAGAGTTCGATCCTGGCACAGCTCCCCAACTTCATGTCATGAGGGTGCTCCTGACCAGGCTTGCACTGCTGTTGCTGGAGATCCCAGACCTTGAACACTGCTGTTGGTCCTGATAGCATTGAAGTCAAACACATATTCAGAAAAGTGTATAAACATAAATACAGCTCAATGAATTGACGGAGTAAACACACCCTTGCACCTAACACCTATCAAGATACAGAACCTTACCAGCACTCTACATGAAGAATTTCAGTGTCAACGAATACTTGAAACCATTTCCCAAAGTGGTGCCAATTTATACTTCTACTAACAAGATAGTACCAGGCTTAACCTGGTATTACTCTTGTGTTCATTTTAGCCATTCTGTTGGATTTGTGGTGGTGTCTCATTGTGGTTTTAATTTGAATTTTTCTGATAATTGGTAATGCTGGGAAACTTTTAACATCAAATTGGCCATTTGATATTCTCTTTTATCTACTTTTTTTCTATTGGGTTTCTGCACTTTCCTTATTGCTTTGTACAAGTTCTTTATATATTCTGGATACAAGTCCTTTGATAGATAACTATTGGAAATATCATCTCCTACTCTGTAGCTTATATTTTCACTGTCTAATAAAATCTTTGAATGAAAGTTCCTAATTTAACATCGTCCAATTTATTGATTTTCTTCTCTTCAATGTTAGAGCTTTCAGAATTCTATTTAAGAACTCTTTCCCTATTCCAAGGTCAGGAAGATATTCTTGTATGTTTCCTTCCAAAAGCTGACTTTTTTTTTTTGCCAGGGTATTACTTCTGAAAGTGATCTTTAAATGTTTCAATTATGATAATAAACAGTTTCAATTCCTCTGAGAAGAATTACTAAATCTGTGTTAAAACGTTTTGCCTTCTTTTAAATAGATCATGTCAGATTTATGTCAGATTGCATCAGACCACCAAATACGAGCAATAGTTGAGATCATTTAAGGCTAGTGGGCTTTCCCCAAACAATTTTTAGTGTTTAAAATACACTAATTAAGCAAGAGTTTCATGGGTACAGGAGAAACTCTCACTTTATAATTGAGTAAAAAGGATGTATATCAAATCCCTTTTGGTTTGGTTTTAAATGTTAAAAGTTTGACTCCTAGCAACTTAAGAGGTAAAAAAAAGATGAGACAGATGGGAATTGAGCTGGTTCTAAACCCTAATAACTAGGAAGGACAAGATGGATCTGCTTTCAGGCACCACTGGATCTAGGTATCAAAACAACATGTCAGGGTTCTGCCTCTGTGTCTCTCTACATCTTTAGGTGTTCTTCCCTCTGTGTTTTGGCTTCATTTTGGTGAGGAAGAAAGAAGGCAACTAGCAGCTCTAAATCTATATTATGGTAATTTACAAGCTAGGAAGAGAGACCCTTTTCTCTGCATTCATATGATATTACATTTCAGAGAAGGTTTTGATTGAACTTCTTTGTGTCATATGCTTATCCTTGAACCTGTTACTGTGGTCTTGGAAATGGAATGCTCTAACAGATCAGCCCGGGTCATATGCCTAGCCTATAACAATCGGGGCAGGAGGTCAGGGTTACTGCTGTGGATGGCCCACTTTGCATGGAGGATGGGTAGTTCTCCAGTAGGCTAGTGAAGCACTATTTTCAAGCAAGTACTGAAATTTATTTGTGTTAAATTAAAGTGGCAAGAAAAGGAAGAATCTTTCAGTTCCAACCGTTTCCCTAGTTTTCACGGCATTTCTGCTTCTTATAGATTTCTGTATGACAGGAGCTGTGCTAGGTGCTGGGGATACAGACATGAAAAGCCATTTTTATGCCTTTACGTTCTGCACAAACTTTTAGCTGGATGGAGACATCAAAAGACAAATGTGAGACAGTGTGACGTTTGCAATATGAGGCCTATGCACATTGCAATGGATACAGCTAGTGGTGTCTAGGGAGTCCTAGATGAGGAGCAAATTAAGCCAACTTTTAAGTTTTCTGGTAAATAAGTAGAGAAAGGGCAAGGGTGCCTTCTAGGCAAAGAGAACAATTTGCAAGGGCAGAGAAGCACAACAGAGCAGGACCTGTCCAATGGAGACCCAAGTTCAGTGCATTCACATAGCCAAGATCCCTTTGGCATTGACAGCTCCATCCATGCCAGATGAGGCACAGGTGCTGGCATTAAAAGGGCCAGCAGAGGATGGCATCTTCGGTAGGCAACATTAAGGCCAGTGGAGGCTTTAGTCCCTAGAAGTGGCTGCATTTTGGCCACACCAAAATGGAGTCCTGTCTAAACAGTCTGTTAAGGGCTTTTGGGAAGAGTGCATGAAAAAGCTGACCCCTCCCATAGCTTCTTATCAAAATAAGATGCCCACTGCTAAGCTGTTGCTACTTACGAGCACTTTTACATTTGAGCTAAAATCAGTGCTGCCCCTTCAGTGAGGTCTTTCTCCTCTCCCTCTCTTCTCCCTCCTCCTTGTGTGTGTGCATGCATGCCTGCCTGCTCCAGTGTCTTTTTCTCAATTTGAAGGGCTGCTTGTTCTGTATCATGTTGACAAGGAGAAGACATGCTGGGGAAATGTTATATCGGAGTGGTCCTAAGGGAGATAGCTTGGTGAAGTGCCAAGCACATGGGAAGGACATAGGTTCTCTGGGCTCTGGAGTGACTAAGCAAGTGTAAGCTAGGGGCTGTCACCACTGGTGTCCCCGAGACAGCCTTTGTGCTTGTTTCAGAGAAGCTACAGGCAGGCAGCTGTCATAAGGAAAGGGTGGGGTGAAGCTGTTTTTAAAATTCAGGGCTCAGCCTTGCCAGCCCTGGCAGCCCTGGACTCTGGGGAAAATGAGGGGGACTGACAGGTGAATTTAGGCTTAGGGAATCTGCAGCCTTTCCTGGGTCTAGAGAGGATAACTTCTCAACGAGAAAGGATACATTTGAATCCTCCAAAGGGCTTTTGAGCTCACTCGGTAGGAGGAGCGGAAGTTGAAGAGAAGGTGTAAGTTAGTTACTTGAAATTTTCAGGACTCCTATTCCAGTTCCACTTTGGAGTTGTCACTGTGGTTTTTCTAAGACCTTACAAATTCCCAGGAGCAAAGGGACCCAACCGTAGGTACTTCTGCAAAACCACAGTATCTGTGGGTTTTGGGTGGGGATTGGTTGTTTCAGACATTTTCTGGGCCATATTGAAACCAAAGAATGCAACAGTTTGGATTCCATAAGAATCTATGCTCATGCCTTTTACAGGGTGTGACAAGGCTTTTTCTCTGTATACCATACTTCAGGGGTGATTATAAGACTACTAAGATGGGTGGTAAAGGGTCTTCTCCTATCCCTTTCTCCAAACAGCATGCCAAATAGAAGCCTTATTAAACAAAGGCCGCATCCATCCATATCCCTGCATCCTAGTTGGGCACGGGCATGTTGAAAGAAACAGCCTCAGGAAACTCAGGTGCCGTGTAGAAGACTATGCCATTCACTTTCCAAAACATTGATTCAGGCAGTGATTATTCCCCTTTATTCATACACATTTCCCAATTTCATGAAGTGACTGATCATGGGAATAGGACTGGATTTTTTTTTTTTTTTTTAGAGATGGGGGTCTTGCTTTACTGCTGAGGCTGGACTGAAGTGGCATGATCATAGCTCACTGCAGCCTCAAAATCCTGGGCTCAAGGGATCTTCCTGCTTCACCCTCCTTAGCAGCTAGAACTGCAGGCATGTGCCACCATGCCTAGCTAGTTAAAACAAAATTTATATAGACTGCATCTTGCTATGTTTCAAATTTCAGGCTTGTCTCAAACTCCTGGCCTCAAGAAATCTTCCTTCCTCAGTCTTCCAAGTAACTAGGACTACAGGTGCGAGCCACCACATCTGGCAGACAATGTACATTTTCTAATATTTCATTAATTCATTCAGTCAGTCAGGTATTGAACATATTATAAGAGCTTCTGTTCCATGGTTTGGGGGCATTCAAACAGTAATGATACATGATTGCTTCTTTAGGAATCTCACAGATTCATAGGGGGAAAGAAGATACATAGACAAATAAGAGTAATTCAATACAAAAGGTCATGAGCATCATAAAGAAAGTTTAAAGGGCTGTGCATGCCACATCTCATTGGCTACAAGCAAACTATGGCTACCATAAACAAAAAGAGATTTATTAGGATTCTGAGATAACTTGAAGACTAAGAACTTCAGAAAGACAGAAATAAGAACAACACCTGGGAACCCCAGATATTGACTTAATTTTTTGGATGCTACCTGAAGCTCCAACCACATTTCATCTTGCTTTCCTTTTCTGTTCCATTTAGGCCAGCTTGCACCAATCCCTGTCTCTTTCTTGTAGTATCTTACTGGAGGCTTCCAGAAGTAGCCAAGAAACTCTAGGATCCTAGAGGAACGTACCTCATCTCATCGGCTCAGACTATCTTATATTTTAGGAGCAGTCACTTTCTAGTATTGGTCTCAAGACAATGTGTGCAAACTACAATGCTTGGCTTAGCCTGGATCAGTGCTGCTTCCTGGCCTGAGGGTGGAGGAGGAATCTGTTAGAACGAGAGAAGTTGGAGGGAAGGTGCTCAGCAGAAAAGGACATCAAGCTGTCACCTACTATTGAAAGATACTCAGACAGAAGGTTATGTCTAGATGGTGGAATCAGAGGAAGCTTCAAGAGACAGCTGGAATTCAGGCTGGATTTTTGATGTAGGAAGCATGTGGGGAGTCTGCCTAGATCACCTCCTGCTTCTGTGAGAACACTGCCCTCTCAGCAATGCACAAAAGCATTGCCAAGTTGTACTGGAGACTCCCACTCCTTGGCCATGACTAGCTAGAGGGGAGTTAAACAGCAGAGAAGCAGTGCAGTGGGCAAGTTGACCTGCTTTGCCATACACTGGGAATTGAAATACACTCTAGGTGCTAGTCAGTTGGTTAGTGGGCTTGAAGCTGAGAAAACACGTAGGAGCCTGAGGTGGCCATGAGAAAGTGGAGAATGAAAACAACAGAGCACCCTCAGGGGAGAAAGTAGAGATAGCAGCATATTTGATTAGTGAGGAAGGAAGGGAGGAGGAGAGAGCGAGGGAAATGAATCATTGCTCCCTAGGGCTTCCAGTTTCTTTTTCTGATCTCTTCTAAGGTCTGGGTATACTTGGCGCTTTTGGTCTTCATGAGATATTCTTCTATCTTTCCAGTGAGTTCCTTTTGGGTCAATTTCTGCCTCTTGCTATCCTTGGACAGTGAGATGTGGACCTTCAGAGATGGGTGAAGAGGTGAGGAAGACATGACAGGCAGCTTGAAAAAAGTCTAAAAGTGAGTGAGTGTGGGACTTAAAGTGAAGTAGGAATAGTTCATCTTGACTTATTCATTTTATAGACAAAGGCTTAAAAGATGGGAATGTAGGTAGAGCCAGATTGTGAAGACCAACGAGTCTGGAAGTGAATTGGGATTTAGGGTTGAGCTATTGAATTTTTGAGCTGGAGAATGAGATGCTCTGACCTAGTATTTGGAATATCGCAATGAATGGACACCACCTTTGTATCCAAAGAGAGTGCAAAACTCCTGCTTTCCTGGGAGAGGGGAAGGAAATCCCTTCTGTGCCTCTTTTCCGTAAGGTCTGCCCTGGGACAGCTTGTTGCATGCTGGATATATACCTCTTCCCTACTTTATGGTGGATAGCACCCAACGCAGAATCTGAGATCCTTCTACTCTGTTTTCCAGATCAGTTGCCTAAACTGGGTGTGGGGGTATAAAAATAGGAATTTTTCCAGCCTGAATGGTCAAAATCTTTGAAGAGATCTATTATCAGTACCTCTTACCTATGAAAAGCAGATAATATAAAATCATGCATTCTGAGATTTTTCTGGTTTTGAGGATATCATTTGGATGACCCTGAAAATGCAGAGAGAGGTTGCCTAATCATGGAGGTTGTTTATCATTAATTTTAATACTACTTGCACAGAAAAACATTTTCATGCTCACACCCAAGATCGTCAGCTATGGAAAAGAAGCAAGGTGGTGGATCTGCAGTCTTGACTTTGTGAATATCCTGTTTGTCACTACATGTTCACTCCCTTTTATGAGTCCTCTGTGATAGGAAGAGAGACATAAGGAGTACAGGAAAAGTGAATATCAACTAATTTAGCCCACAGCCTGCTCTCAACCGTGATGGCTAATAACCAGGTTAGAAAGCAGAGATGATTGCAAGTAAAAAGGATTGCTAAGGGCATGTGGAAAGAGCCCAGGAGTGGCCTAGTTAGGCAGGTATGTTCTGGGGAAGCTATGATGGGCCTAGAGGAGCCTCTTTAATTTGGGGTGAGGGGTTCTACACAGATAGGATAAGAACAAGTAAGCCAGGGCAACGGGGATCACGCTCATCCCTGCTACTGCTTGCCGGCCTCACAGCAGTTCTGGCCAATTAGCCTGGGCTTCTCTCTACCTCTCTTGCTTGCCAGCACTGCTAATGGTGGTGAGGTCAAGAGGGCATACCTCACTTCAACATCCTCATCATTGTCTGAGTCTACTAACTAACAGGCAGCTCTGCAGCTGACACTTCTCGCAGTATAGGTAGAGGTAGCTGTGGGGAGGGAACACTCCCAAAAAGGACATGAAGAGAAGTTAAAACTGGAAATGCTGGCAAAACACAGAGGATTAAGGGAGAGTAAGGGGTTCATTTATTTTTGCCCATGTTGTGTGGAAATAAGGCCTTGCCAAGGCACAAAGGTAGGTACCCTTGCTCTGGTCTCAGTCCCATGGCCTATGAAATACGCAGCTTGGAACAGAAGGTCTTATGGACCCTTCTAATGCGTGTGTGTGTGATTCTGGGGATCTCTGACCTCACTGGGGTTAATTCTCCATGGCTTGGAGAGGAGGTAAGAGGAGCACCGTGGCTTCGAGTGAGGCCCTTTTCTGCCCAGAGGGACTTGGATCATAGTTTGAAGAGGAAACCAGGCACAGTAAAGCCTGACTGGCTTCCTGGGGGTTGCACTGGTTCTATTCTGATAAATGCACGGAGAGAAGAAGGTCTTTCTCTGCCCAAGTTTCTCAAGTGTGAGCCAAGCCAACACCCTACCCTGCTCTTTGGGCAGACAAAGGAGAAACTGTATAGTCAAAGTTTGTAGAATGGGAGCAGAGTATTCCACCTACATTTTTCCAAGGTTTAAAAAGTATTGGTTCAAGGTTTTTGTTTTTTGTTTTTAATTTTAAATAGCAGATTGCATATCTCTTTGGCTGATGTGATTTTAAATTAATAGCATGTCAAGAAGTCGAACCAGCTGACCAATACAGAAATCCTGTCTATACTTTATTTTTCCCTTCCTCCTTCCCCTCTAGTAGACATATTGAATATATATGCTCAGGGCAGAACAACAAGGAGGAACAGAAATTCAAGTGGTTCATATGTCCAGTGTGGGGAACAGCCATGTAGACATAGCAGAATATTGATCAAAGCACAGCGCCTGGCACATGATTGAGTTTACTCAATATATTTGTGTCTAAAAAATAAAGGAAGGAAGAAAGAAATACATTCTCAGTGAGTTTGCTTGCTCCGCTTTTTGAGGAAGCCTTGAAAACAAAATTGAATAATTCTATTAGAAAACTCTTTCTTCCCTCATTGAACTGAATCCTATGTCCCTGTGTTTTTCTCCACTGGCCCCTGGGCTGCCCTCTCTTCCTCTCGAAATTCTTTTCATCCCTAAGAGCCATCTAAAGTATCACATTTATTTGCCTCTCTCGTCCCATATTTCCCTCCCTCTGTTAGCCAGGGAAGCAACCAAAATAATCTCTGCAAGATGCTCTGGGGAGTGAAGGTGTGGGTTCTGCTTGGCTGCCTTTGCCAATCCCCTTTATAGGGGTATTATCTTCTAGAGGCAAAGGTTCAAAGAAAAACACAGCTTAGATGCCCCTAACTGGCTGCTTCTGCACTGAGGCCCATGTACATTACCCCTGCAATCCTACATGCCAATTGCAATGTATCTTCTGTGGAAAGTGCAGTCCTTGACTCCCACGTGCACCCCAAATGCTAAGTGTAGTCTTCACACTTTGCTATGCCAGGCCTTTAAGAATTCTGCCATATTTAGGAGTAGTAAAATTTCACAATGAATGAGAGCAGCCATGAAACTTAAAGACCTTCTCTATTTGTCCCAAAGTAAAAAGGGAAAGGGGCAAGCTGTACAGCTGATAGCAGAGTGAAAGGTTTGTGATGGGGACTCTCAACTGGATTTCTAAGTCTGGCCTGAACATCTTCCTCTCAGGCTCTTCAATGCGACAAGACCTTTCTCATCCCCATCCCCACTGTGGCCCTATATTCCCTTAGTAGAGTTTATGTCCACTGTCCTAGTTCTAAACCCAAGCTCTTAGCCCGTTTCTGATCATCTAAATGTCAGTTTTTGCTCCTAGCAGCCCTTGTTAGTTTACTGGTTCATAAAGGTTTTTAAAATGAAATCAAACATTTTCAAGTTTATGAGGCTGAAGTTTCTTGGCTATAGATTGTGATAGCAGCAGCAAAAACGGAATCAAGTTTTGAAAGTCACTTTGAGGTCTTGAACAATTGTATCTGAGTGATTTTACAACTGTGATGGCGTTTATTTTGAAGTTATCTTTTGATGCCATAGGTTGACCACTTACATTTTCTCAATCGATTTCTCTTCTAAGGTCTGGGTCTCAGCTCAGCACAAGAGTGGCAATCTTTAAAGTAGGGCAATATTGTTTAGCGTATCAGTTTCTTGCCCTCTATTGCTTACAAATTCTTAACAGATAAAGCTAAAATGTGCCACACTCAAGAGACTGAGGAGGTAGCATCAGGTCAGGGTGGTCCAAAGAGACAGAGGAAGCCCCTCTCTTTCCCTGCTCCCAAACATGGCTGGGGCAATGTTTTTCTTCCTCTCCATAGAACACCACACCCCCAATACATGAATCATAAGTAATAAGACAGTGGAAATCAGACACTTTGTGTGTCTCACCAGCACATAAAGTGCTCTGAGTTTTAGGCTTTGCCCGAGTTGACATGGTGAAGACTCCGTGAATGGTAGAACAGCAGGGAAAGAAAGAGCTAAACCGAGCACTGTTTTAACTGTTTGCCACATGGCCTGGAGAAGATCCCACAGAAATATTAGCCATTCTGCTCTTTAAAATTTCAGTTTTCCATTTTGGTGTCTCCTCCCTTGCAAAGGTTTTCTCAGCTCTTTATTGGCATGAGAAAAAACTTAATCTATATGCTGATGACTCTCCAATTGCTATCTGCATTCCAGACCTACCTCGAACTGCCTCATGACATTCCCATTGGATGACTGATGGGTAGTTCAAATTTAGCATGATCAACACTAAGATGCTGAGAGTCCCCATACTTGCTGCTTTTAAATGCCAGTTCTTTTTAATACTGTCTAGTAAATGCTAACTCCAACTTCCTGGTTGCTGAGGATTAAAACCTAGGAGTCATCCCTGAAGTTTCTCTTTCTCTTTTGTTCAGTCTTGGATACAACTGCAAATCTTACTAGCTCTATGTTCAAACCATATCCAAACTCCGACATTTCCCCTGCGTCTGTTGCCGCCATCCTCATTCAAGTCACCATCCTTTACAGCTTGGATTATTGTAATAGGCTCCCACCCAATTCTCCTGTTTCTACTCTACATCCTATTCACAGCAAAGGAGACAGAGTGATCCTTTCCAAATTAAGTCAGACTGTGCCACTCCTCTGCTTAAAATTACCTGTGGGACCTAAAAGGCCCCACGTAAGTTGTCCCTTTGTCTCCCTGACCTTACCTCCTACCACTGCCCCCTTGCTGGCCTCACTCCAGCCTCTCGGCCTCTTTGCTGTCTGCAAACATGCAGGATGCTTTCCTCAATGCCTCAATGCCTCTCATCTGCATTTCCCTCTTATTAGAATGTCCCTCTTCCAGGAATCTGAGTGTTTCACTCCCTCATTTCCTTCAGATCTTACTTGAAGCTTAGCAAGGCCTTCTCTGGTCATCCTAACTAAATTGTGCCCCTACAGACTAGTTCTCACTCCGCCTTCCCATTTTGTATTTTCCTCTTGGGACTTACCATCACCTGGCATACTGTAACAGTGGGCTATTGCTGAGTAACAAACTACCCCCAAACCAGTGGCTTAAAACAAGAGTCATTTATTTTACCACTATCTCATCTGTAAGTTGGTTGAGGATTAGGCAACCCAGTTTGGGTTTGGCTTCCTACTCTGCTTCCAGCTGCAGGTGCCTCTGGCCTGGCGTCCTGTCTGCAGGAAGGGATCTGGTGGGCTCTGTGTGATGTTATTCTAGGTTCCAAGCAGAAGGAGCAGTAGCTACTCAGGGAAAGCCCCTCGCATGTGATGGTGGAGGTGCCAGACAAGCCCACCCTGCACACTTTGAAGACATTTTCTGCCTTCTCTAGTAGTGATGGCATGTCTGCGATCAGCATTTTTTTAATGATGTGTTTATTGTCCCCTTCTTGTTTTGAGATGAAATGTTTATATTTGTCAGTTAGAACCCCCTCCCATGGCTCACTCTGTTACTTTTTTTGTTCAAATGTCACCCCTTCAGAGTGATTTTCTCTGACAACTGTCTCCAGCATAGCACACCTCACTTGGCGTCTTCTCACTTTTTGGGGGGGGGAGTGGGATTCTCTCTTTTAAATAAAATGAAATTGAATTTAATTTTTTGATTAGTTAATACATTCTAATGTTCAAAACCCAAAATCATTTCATGCTGCTGTATTCTAACATGGCATTTCTCTCTATATTACAGTAAATATTTATTTGCTTGTTTCTTCTGTCTCTCCTACAAGAACATAAGCTTTGTGAGGGTAGAGACTTTGTCTTGTTCATGGCTGAATTCTCAACACTAGAAGGAGAGCCTAGAAGTCTTTCAATAAAAATGGCTAAATAAATGCTAGACCAATGATAAAAGAGGTCCAAGATTGTGTCAGAGGAGCAGCTGGAGGAGAGAAGTATGTCACTGAATTACGTGGTATTACCCTGTAACATGCATTTATTCAGGGCAGAGCTCTTTTTGACACAACATCAATAAATTCTGCGTTTGTGGTTTTTTTATTTGCTCATAAAACACTGTCTGTGCTCCTGTAAGAGAATCTCTAAATTTTTCTTGATAGTGCATGCGATGTTTTGATTATTTCTGAAGCCATTCTCTGAGCCTATAATATATCCGTACCTCTTGTCTGCAGATACTTTGAAAGTGGTGGAATTGAGCTAAAAATATTCAGAAGTAGCTAAGCAGTCAGACTTGATTCAACCTTGCATACTGACTGCTTTTTTTTTGTCTTATCCTTACATCTGGTATCAAAACAAAAATCTTTAACATGGGAAGATATTCTAGTCCAAAAGAAATCTATTACTGTTAGAGATAATGAAGAAGGCAGCTTTTAAAAATACCTGATGTTCTCTAACCTATCGCTCCAGTCACCCACCTGGATTCTACAATGAGAATGTTATAATTAATTGCATCCCAAATAGCCTACTTTCAGATAATTTAGAAATAAAATAATTTTTAAGATCTCACATATTTGTATAGTGTTTGTCCTTTTCCAGAGCACTTTTACATCACATATTTTTCCTTATAAGGCTAACTGGGCATGTCCATTCCCATTAGACGTGGGAGGAGCCAGGCACAGAGGGGTCAAATGACATCCTGAAGTCACTTGACTGACTAGTGAGTAAGTCAGTGCAAAATCTCCAGCCTTCTGTGCTGTGCAAATTTCGAAAGTTAAATGTTAACTTTCCAGATTTGAAAACATACCTGTAAGCTTAAGAAAGTAAACTTAAAAGGAATCAAAAAGTGTCCTAGGCAAATCTACGAGTCTGGGGTAATCTATGCTAGGTCCTCCTTTTCCCTGCCCACTGCGATACTTGTGAAAATGAAGCCAGGACAGTTTTAATGGGATAGGGTGGGCACAGAAGGGTGGTGTGAAATATGAGGGAAATGTGTGTGAGGGGAGAAAGCTTTGCTCGATAGTATATATAAGACAGGAACATGTGTGATCATGTTCTAGCGCTGCCTTTGCCAACCCTGTCTTTCTCGGGCTGCCTCCAACAGGAGCTTAGTCCCGTGGAGTACTGGAGCCAATACTGCCCAGAGTGTCAGCCACGTTATTCTTCCCAATGGTGATGTCTAGGATTTGCTGTCATAGATCAGGTATCTGATATGTGCTATGAGCCGCCATATACCCCTTGAAGTCCTTGCCCTCTTTTGACCCCTGCAGCAGTGGGTTCATATGATTGAGTTTCTACTTGGAGCCTCCTCCTGGATATCAGACCATTTATCTGGGATCCTGATGCTCCGACTAGCCCCTAGTAGCTCATCCCCTGATGGGGTGGCTGGGTTTTGCTTTCTGTTGACTCAGGCACTGGTTGAGAACATGAATGGGTTGATCACTGGTCATGCGATTACTACTACCTATCTGACTTTACACATGACCTCCAGTGCTTACTGCTGGAACCTCAATGCCTTACATTCTACCTGGAGCATAGTAGAGAGTCAATGAATGAGTGAGTGAGGAAACAAACATTGGATTCCTGTGTCCACTCAAGGGAGAGAGCTTTTTTAGATAGGACAGCTGTCTGGGCAAAACCTGAATTACATCATCCTTTTAGTTTATGAGTCTCGGGTTCTCCACCTGCCCCTATGGGGCCCATGTGCAGCTAATTCAGTATTCCCTCTTCTGGACTTATGGGCAGGTATGTACCTTACAGGGATCTCCCATTTTCTCTCCCCATTTGCCCAACATACTGCCCATGCTCCCTACCTCCACTGCTTGACAGTGAGTAGAAAGACAGTCCCTGTCCACTTATGGGGACTGTGAAGGCCATTTCAAAAACCAACAAGTGTACCCTTCCTAAATGGATTCTAAAAATGCTTTTTGAGGAGAAGGAAGGAGAAATCTCTGGCTCATGCTCAAGATTTTGAAGGCAGAATTAGACTTGGCAGTAAGAAAAATTCAATTCCATTTAACAGAGATTTATTTATTTTTAAATTACTTTTATATGCCTGGAACCACAGGGATGAAAAAGAGGAGTCAGTCATGGACTCTGCTCTCTAGGGATTAACAGTCTAGTGACTGGAGGAGACCCAATAATAATGGAGGTAGGCACCATAGTTCTAGTGTCAGACAGATTTAGCAAGTGCTATCGTGGAGCAAGAGCAGAACCTGTGGGGTTCGGTGCTTATATATTTCTGGAAGACTGAGGAAAGGAGGAGTCCTGGAGTGCTGTAGTTTGTCCTTGGCATCTTCTCACTTTTCTTGGGGAGGATTCTCTCTTTTAAATAAAATGAAATATAATTTAATTTTTTGATTAGTTAATACATTCTAATGTTCAAAACTCAAAATAATTTCATCAGACCATAATAATTTCATCTTAATTTCATTAAGAAGCCTTGCTGTCACCACGTTCCCATTCAGACCATTTCCTCCACTCCTCCTCCTGTTCCCTCCACTCCTGTTCCATTCCATTCCCTCCACTCCTGCATACATGTCTATCCATTTCTTGCATATTCTTCCAGGGCTACTTTATGTAAACAAAGCAGATAAGAATAGGTATTTTTATTCCATCCCTTTTCTTACAAAAATGTTAAGATATTATACATGGAGTCTCCATCTTGTTTTTATTCCTTTATGATAAATCCCAGAGATGATTCTACATTAATAAATAAAGAGTTTCTTCATTCTTGTGTAAAAATGCATAGAAAGTCTTCTGGTTTCTTTAACCAATCCCCTGCAGGTAGACACTTGAAGTGCTTCCAACTGTTTGCTATTAAAAATATTGTTGCACAAACCATTGCATACATGATTTTATATGTGTTCAAGTGTATCTGTAGTCCAAATACCCAAGTGCAGCTACTCTGAGACCTGTTCCCTTGCTTTTGCTTTTTAAAGCAAGCTTATCATTATGCCCAGTTTCAGGGAGATTTGTTTTGTCACAGAGACTCTCAAAAACAAAAGGAATAGGTCTCTTATGGTTGGATTCCAGTTTTGGGAGGACATATTAGGTGGGTTTTTAAGACAACTTAAAACATATAGGAAGTCACTTATTGTGACAGGACCTGCTAATATGATTGACTGTATTATCAGATTTTGATTTCCAAGTCCATCAATATTTGTTTTGGCCCAGGTAGTGGCTTTCTCTGCCCTCATTCATCTGTTTAGCTGACAAATGTTTACTGGGCACTTACTAGATCTCTAGTTGTGATAGACACTGGAGTTAGTGTGCACTTGAGAGAGGTTAGCCAGCTTGCTTTAGGCAGAGAGTAAGGAAAGGGTCCCCAGAAAACCTCCGATCCACCCAGGTCATTGTCTCATCTACACATACCACAAGGGCTTACACCAGATGTTTTGTGCAGATAAAGGAACATGCACAGAGGGCTTGCCTAAATTCCACCTCTTGACACATGCACGGTAAGGGAAATAAATCATTATGTAGCAACTCAGGCTAAGGGCCTGCATACGAACTGGAAGGATGGGGGTAGAGCTGCCAGGAATTCATACCTTGTGCAAATAAGGAACCCAGCCCCATCAGTTTTTCTGAAAAGCCCTTGTATTCAACTATAAAATGGCAACCTGTTTTCAGGACCCCTCTCTTTGCTGAGAGATTTCCTTTTGCTTAATAAATTCTACTCTGCCCTACTCACTCTCCAGTGCCTGTGTGCCTAATTCTTCCTGGTCATGGGACAAGAACTCGGACCTAGCTGAGTTAAGGAGCAGGAAGACCACAACAGGCTGATACTTGGTCCGGTCCCTGTTCTGTCTCATAGTTCATACAGAGGTGTAAGCAGCCAGCTACACGTTCAGCATGGCAGGCATTGCTGTAAACATATCTGCAGGTTGAGCCTGCCTCAGCAGCCCTGCCTGCCCTGTATGTGTTCTCAGACACCAAGGGGATCCCTCACTGTCACTTGCTATATGCACCCACAAAGCACAGAAATGAGAGACTGAAAACTTGGATTTTGGTTTAATCTATGTTACTTATTAATGTGTAGCTTTTCTGAATACCAAAACCTTCATTTGGAATGTAAAGTGAGTATCCAATGATATAAATGTTTGAAAGTGCTCTTTAAATTACTGTTCACATCTTTCTTCCCCTGGAAAGAGCACTGTGAGAACAATCAAAGGCTGAGGGAATAATTTTAGTGGTAATTATAATATTTGTCTCTGGACCTTCAGAGGCTCTCAAATCCCTTCCCTTTTCCAGGTGGATTTGTCTGGGTCACAAGCAATTAAAGACAGCCTATAAAAGTCTCCTGCAACAGCTGTCAATGCAATTTCTTTGGTCTACCAGGTGATGGGCTTGGCATGCTGTTTATGGACGGAGGCACCAATGTTGGCCCACCTGTCAGTGTTGACTTCATTACTGTTGAGCCACTGAGCTGACAATCTTGCTTTCACCAGCTTTGGGAGGGCCTTTTAAGGTGACATCCCTGGGAAGTATGCCAGAGCTATAAGAGTTGTACCCACTCATGCCTGTAATTGCAGCACTTTGGGTGGCCGAGGTGGGTGGATCACAAGGTCAGGAGTTTGAGACCAGCCTGGCCAAGATGGTGATCACCTGAACCTGGGAGGCAGAGGTGACAGTGAGCTGAGATCACACCACTGCACTCTAGACTGGGCAACAGAGCAAGACCCCATCCAAAAAAAAAAAAAAAAGTTGTACCCAAAGTATTCCCACATGCAGATGGTATGCCAGTGTCAGCACACGGTCAGAGTCAGGCCTCTGTATCAGCCAGGGTGAGGTCAGGAAAAGAAAGTCCAGGCTACGGAGTTTGACAGAAAAAATAGAATATGGGGAGCTCATCTTAAAGTGCTGGAAGAGCTGAAAAGTCAACTTGAGGATAGTGAGACAAGTCAGAGATTAGCGACATCAGCAACCTGCTACCATCCCTAGCATTAGAGGCAAAGGAGTGGAGGTGGTTCTGTTAGAGTCCAAGAGGCAGACCTGCTGGATCACAAAGAAGGCCCAGCCCACTGATGAGGCTACATGCCATGCCTGAGGCAGAGGGAGGGAGACGATTCCCTGCCCTCTCCCTTCCTCTTGTCCTCCAGTTTCCTGCTAGCGCCTTCCAGGAGCAGAACCTAGTGAGAAGTCAATTGCATATTTGCCAGAGAAAATGAGGGAACGAGCTTGAGAGAGGATAAGTAAATCACCAGCACAGAATCTTCCTTCACTCTTAGAAACTGTTCCCACTAAGTGGAAGAAGATTGCCTATAACTTTCCTCTTGTTCCTGAGGCCAAATTCTTGTCTGGAGGCCTGACTGACTATATGTTTTCAAATTCTTTATCAAAGCATTCTTTTTTCAAGGCCTGTTGTGTCCCTGCTGGGAGTTCCCGGCAGTTTCTGCCTGGGACCATCAATCTGTATTATTCTACCTACTCTCTTTGACATCTACAATGATCTAGCCAGCCCTTGCCTCAGGGGTTTGTTTGGATGCAGAAGTCAGAAAGGCAGAGCTGGAATCAACAGGTCACATACGAAGTCGGGCACATTAACTCTCTTTGAATCGTAGGGAAGCCAGATAATTCTGAGACGGAAAAGATGATAGACTGCAGAGGCCTCACACTGGTTACCAGTGTCAGACCCAGCGCTCCTCCCCAGGGTTACACGAAAAGCTCCCTGAATAGCTTTACTGTTTAGCCACTATCTTTTAGTCTTGATTAGACTTATGTAAGTGGAGAACTAGAAAAGTTGTTAGAAATCCTCAATCTCAACATTTTAATCTCTTTCATTTTAGAAACAGCAAAAATCAGGTCCAGAGGGGTTAAGTGACACAATCAAGATCACATAACGAGTTAGTGATGTGGACTGATTTTAAAACAACCCTTTTTCATCTGCCCGAGCCAACTTCACTTCAGCTCCATATTGACTCACCGTCTTAATACATTCTTGCGAAAATATTTAAACAGTTCTCCTCCTACGACTTCAGAATGTCTCGGTGTTGAAGATCAGTTTAGCCTTCTGGGTTTCTGCTGCAGATCACATTCAGCAGATTTTTATTCTCCCCTACTGCCTTCACCTCACCTGATACAAATTATTCTGAATTTCAGAATATATTAAATGGCATGTTCAGGTTCAAACTGGCCTGTGACTTGCGCTATTAGAGGGAGGAGTTGTGTGGCTTCCCTTCTCCCCATTGTTTGCGGTTCCAGCAGGCATGGGCTCTTTTTGTGAGAAGAAGTTCTGCAACTTTATTACCAGTAGAGTAAAATGGAAAACCAATACTCTCATTTTCACCGTAGGTTTTATTTCCCTGGTGATACACGAAGCAATTGGTTCAGTGAAAACACCAACTATCCAGAAGTATGAAAATCTTCAGACTCTAGGCCCACGGGAGCCCACAGAGGATGTGGTCAAGAAAAGGAGGAAAGCCTCCGTCCTTGGTAGAGGGACGATTGCTGAAGGCTTCTCACCAGCTTCAGGACGCTGGTTTCTGCAGTTCAGTTTCTATCTCAATAGGAGAGGAGAGAAAAGCAAAGAAGCCAAGAGGATAAAGATGGAAAGAAAGGAGGAGGAAGGCTGTAAGGGAGACAGAACAAAGGAAGGAAGGAAATGAAAGAAAATGCTCCCATTGGATCAAAGTGGCCGTGGGAAAATAGGAATTTAAAAAGGGGGCCGTGTGTCACGCAGAAGTGCATTTAATGAAAATAGGACACTTTTTGGGGGGTTGGAGTGGTCAGCAGCATGAAGGTTAATTATTTTTATCTGTGTGAGATAAGCAGACTCAGGCCACATTTATTTGACTGCAAAGAAATCGGTGTGCTCCAAAGACTAGGTCAGTCCAGTTTGCAGATGCGGAGACTAACACATGCAGTTCTTCCGTGGAATGGAAGGTGAGAATGGGGAAGGAGGGAGCAGGAAGAAGAGAGAAGAGCTGTCTTAATACTCTGAGGTGAATGAGCTCTTGCGCATTGCACATACCAGGCGCTCAGTAAGCACTTGCTAATCCTCAATTCTTCCCTTTCCTATTTGTTCAGATGCAGTCACTGTGACACCAATTTAGAAATATACACAAAGATGCATTCATACAATTTTTTTTTAGTTGTTGTGGTGAGTACTTGGTTGAAAATTAGGTGCTCCTGTAATCCTAGCACTTTGGGAGGCCGAGGTGGGGAGATCACTTTAGTCCGGAAGTCTGAGACCAGACTGGCAACATGGCAAAACCTCATCTCTACAAAAACTACAAAAAAAAAAAAAAAAAAAAATTAAAAAAAAAATTAGGCATGGTGGTACACGCCTGTGGTCCCAGCTACTTGGGAGACCTGAGGTGGGAGAGCACTTGAGGTTGGGAGGCAGAAGTTGCTTGCAGTGAGTTGTAATCGTGCCACTGCACTCTAGCCTGGGCAGCAGAGTGAGATCCTGTTTCAGAAAAAAAAAAAAAAAAAGGAAAAAAGAAAAAGAAAAAGGAAAAGAAAATTAGATGTCATCAAGATTAGGGGGTAGAGGAGGAGTCAGTGGGAGGGAAAATTTCATGTGTTAACATAAAGATAGGAAGGTGTTGCTCTACCAAGAGATAGTGGAAAAGAAGGAATCTTCCAGAGTAGGGTGGTGAAGGGGAGTACAGAATAGAAAACAACTGCATTTTAGTCAGCTGGAAAAAGAAAGGAGATAATTGGTTTGATATTTTCTTTCTTTTTTTTTTTTCCTTTTTTTTTTTTTTTTTGAGATGGAGTCTCCCTCTGTTGCCCAGGCTGGATGGAGTGCAGTGGTGTGGTCTCAGCTCACAGCAAGCTCCGCCTCCCAGGTTCACGCCATTCTCCTGCCTCAGCCTCCTGAGCAGCTGGGACTACAGACGCCCGCCACCACTCCGTGCTACTTTTTTGTATTTTTAGTAGAGATGGGGTTTCACCGTGTTAGCCAGGATGGTCTCGATCTCCTGACCTTGTGATCCACCTGACTTGGCCTCTCACACTGCTGGGATTACAGGCATGCGCCACCGGGCCCAGCCCCATGGTTTGATATTTTCAAGGCACTTTGTAATTACTTTTGTTGGTGGGGCTGTTTATCATGATGTTCCAACTGGACTCTCTCTTGGAACTTGAAATCATTAACGGATGGAAACAAAAAGTTGGATCTAATTTATCCTACGGCTGCACCGTAAGGAGATCACCAATTAGAGCCTGTTACTTGGATTCCCAGGGATGTGCTGGCTTCTGCCCTTCTTGAATCTGTTTGACACTTTTATACATTTCTGCCATTTTGGGAATTCTGCCCATTTTTCTAATATGTTCACTCTGTCTCTTTTTTTTTTTTACTTAAGATAGGAAGAATCTGTTTCTTTTGCTTTTAGTCAAAAGATCCTGAAACAACCAATAGATGCTCCACCTTGCTACCAAACCACTGGCTTTCTCCACTAGACCTTTTGAATCTCTAGCTTCTCCAGTAATAAATAGTTGCTAGGCCTGAAATAGATTGAGATCACCTTTTCTCAAAGCCTTGAATGAACCATTCATTCTACCCTGATAGGCTACAGGTTTATAAACAGCAGTGAGCTGAATGTTTGTCCTCCCACAAAATCATATGTTAAAATCCTAATCCCAAAGTGGTGGTATTTGGAGGTGGGGCCTTTGAGAGCTGATTAGGTCATGAGACTGAAGCCCTCATGAATGAGATTAATGCCCTTATAAGATGAGGTCGGAGAGCCACACAACTGTCTTTCTGCCATGTGAGGACACAGCAAGAAGACAATTGTCTGCAAATGAGGAAAACCAAAACCAAAATCACCAAAAACCCAACTATGCTGGCACCCGGATCTCAGATTTCCAAACTCCACAACTGTGAGAAATAGGCGTTTGTTGCTGATGTCACCCAGTTTGTAGTATTTTGTTACAGCACCCTGAGCTGACTGAGACATAGACCTCCACCAATGAACATATGGATAAGACCAGGAAAGATGCAACATGATGGCAGAGGTGAACTCTCACTCTGCTACTGACTAGCACGTCGCTAGTTAGTGCATAATTTAGTAACAGTTTCCTTTTTATTTGACATGGCTTGATACCTGGTTCACAGCTTTGAGAAGAAGGTGGCGGAGCTCACGTACATAAGAGGTCACATTGCCCCCGACGAGCCTCCACATAACCCTGTTGGAGTGGAAGTGCCAAACATGTGTGCTTGGGAGAATGCATTTAGCAGGGTCCATAGTGAATCCAGACTAGGGATTTCATAATCCTTAGAAATGAGGATGCTTCACCAGAGCCCCTGAGGTCAAAGCTTCTGACCAGAGAAGAAGAGAGTGGGGGAGAGAGAGAGAAAGAGAGAGAGAATGAGGAAGAGAAAATGGACTTAAAACAAAGCAGTTGAGAGACAGAAACTCACAGCTAGAAATAAAATGGGTCTTTTGAGCATTCTCTGATTCTGAACTCCCAAGTTTTTTTTGTAATCTAACATTGAAGGGCCGGAGAGAATATGGAAACCATGTACCAGGCTAGAAAGACCAGAGCTGGCATTAACATGAGGCAAGGCCTTCTGCACAGCCAGAATTTCTGCAAACTAGTAAGACTCATTAAACAAACTTTAATTTCTGTGTGTTCTCTTCACTGTACCTTAAAATAAATGTATTCTTTATGATCTGGAGAGATGCCTACTCTTCTAATTTGAAAGAAATATAAATGCTGGTAGGATAGTCTCTGGAGAATGTTACTACCTATGGTCATTAAGGGAGAAAGTAATGAGGGAGCAGGAGATTAACTAGTTAGTTGAGGAATCTACTAAAATAAGGGAATTGGCACCTCAGGGCCTAATCTTGAAAACTGTTCTGGCACAGGCAGCTGTATGATGAGCAGAAGAGGAATGGGATGGGGAATGCAGAAAGAAAAAAATTCATAATCAGAAGTGCTAATCAAAATATAATAAATATAAAGAGTTAAACTCTTTTAAATAACAGCAACAGTATTGCTATGACATCTTTATTCGGCCATCTATTACATTTATTAAAAATGCTCTCATTCCTCAATGAGGAATGGGCTATTTCAGCACATGGGCCAGATAGAGAAATCCAAGAGTTAAATTGGTGATGGCTGCAGCTACCTTCTTCATTTCTGTGCACTGCATATGGGATGCGGTGCTTGATGACAGCAGCAATAGCTAAACACATCTCTGAATTGTAATTGTCACAGGGTTCTTTCCTGGGTTTATCTGCCTTCCTTAGCATTTTAAGTCTCAGCTACTTAATGAAATGTCATCTTTTCATAGCCGGTGACCAAATAATTGTTTAAAGTGAATCAGCAAGTGAAAGGTGAAGGTGTTTATTACCTGAAACATAATTCATTGTGATACTTCGACTCACGTCTCAAGCTAACTAAAGGATGTCATCTTGCAGGACACATAACCTTTTACCACCTCACACTTCGCCAATTATAGCAAATTTCCCTTTATCCAGAGTAGCTGGAGATAGGTGGTTTTAATTTCCAGTATTGTGATTAACTGGGGATTGACATATCATCCCATTTTCAGAGAATGAAAATTCATTTTCTCTGGATGATGGCCATAGCTTTTTGACCTTTCTGTTTCTTCTAGTCTCTCTTCGGGTTAATCTTCTTAAAGAGTAACTCATTTCTCTCCAACTCAAAACCTTCAAAAACTTGATTGAATAAGCTATCATTCAAGGGCATTCATTGTTCCCAGCATATGTACTTTCATCCCCATTTATTTACCGTCTCTGCTCTCACCTTCTTCCTCATAAATACCCTGACCTTTCTCCATGCCTGGTGTTCTCTCTACAGAGGATGCTTTTCTACTCTGTTTCAGTGTATTTCAAATCCACCCACCCTTAAAGACTCAGGCCAATTCTCTCTTCTTGGTGAGACCTCTTTTCACCTCTTCCTTCCTCCATGTCCAGTTTTTATATCTTCTTCCTCTGAAGTTCCATGTTCTTTTTCTTTTACTTTTAAGACAGGGTCTCATTCTGTTGCCCAGGCTGGAGTGCAGTTGTGCAATAATGGTTTACTGCAGCTTTAGCCTCCTGGGTTCAAGTGATCTTCCCACTTTAGCTTCTTGAGTAACTGAATAGCTGGGACTACAAGCATATGTCACGATACTGACTAATTTATTTTTATCTTTGGTAGAGACAAGGTCTCATTATGTTTCCCAGTCTGATCTTGAACTCCTGGACTCAAGCAGTCCTCTTGCCTTGGCCTGCCAAGGTGCTGGGATTACAGGTGTGAGCCACCATACCTGGCCCCTGAAATCCCATATTCCTGATCTCTGTCTGCATCTCTCGGGAAATGACTTTCTTCTTTAAGTTATCGTCATTTACATCAATTTTATCTTAACCTACTAGTCACAATTTCCTCGAGTGAATTATTTGTGACAGACATGTCTCTGTTAGTCCCCTAGGTAGCACCACATGCCTTGCACACAGTAGGCGTGCATTAAATGGATGAACCAAAGATCCATAATTTTATCACCAAAATGGGACAGAATGTGCTTTTCTTTTTCTTGGATGATTCATAGAGCACTTCAGGATCTCACAGTGCTTTTGATTTATTATGATTAACATCAACTATCATTAGAGGGGCTCCAAATAAGTCTGGATATGTGAATTTTCTGGTTTCAATTTCTGAACAAAACTGAGAGCAAGTACATTTAGCAACCAGGGGACTGACAGAACCTGAAGGAAAAATACAAGTGTTCATTGACCTCACATAAAATGCAGTAAACGGCACAGAGAATTAGGAGAAAATTAAATCTATCCAGACTTAGAGTAATTTTGCCTAGGAGAGTCTAATTAGTCACGTTGGAGTGTGATCAGAACCTCCATATTAATACAACCCACCCACGCCCTCTCCTTCAGATTGTGACTTTAGGAAACACAGCTGTACCAAGGGAGCGTACCTTCTGAGCACTGTCCAGGGACTAGGCAGAAGTGAAGCAATTTCCCCCTCAATTGTTGCCACAGCCACACTGGGGATTGCAATTTTACTGTGGCTCCTTGCCCCAAGGGCTGCAGGGCATGGCATTTGTTTCAGAGCTGGCACTGTCACTGCCCATGGAGCCATGCCTGTAGGGCTGGCAAACATCCAAGGAGAATCATTTACTTGCAGAGAAAAAGAGGAAAGAGGCCAGTTAACAAACAAAGGTGAGAGGGCCATGTCCATGATGTCACTCCATGCTGTGAGCAGGATCAGGTGAAAGAGGCTGAGGAAGAAAAAGGGGAAGTAGGGGGTTATGAAGGGATATGATCAAGGTAGCAATGGTGCAGCTGCCAAATAAGCTATTAGAAATCAATCAAGGAGAATTAGGTGTCAGGAAAACATAGGAGACCAGCCCAGGCAGAGAGTCAAGACCTCTGAAATCTGCAGAAGTTGAAGAAACAAAGCAAGATGGGTTGTCAACATGGAGCATTCTGGAGTCTTCACCTCAGAAAATTGCTGCATGATCTCAGCATTCAGGAAAGGACCCGGATGCCAAGAGAGCTTGCTATTCCAGCCCCAGCTGCATTTATATGCCCTTTGACTCCAGTGAAACTCAGTTTCAGGTCTGCTGTTCTAGAGAGTTGGGAGAGGGGTGCTCTCTGAAAGCTGGTGGCGGGCAGTTGGTGTGATTCCACAGCTGGTTATATTATTAGCAGCTATGGGCAGTAGGAGCCATGCTCACATGCCCTTCCAGATGACCCCAAGCTTGCCCCAAAAGTCACAGTATCAGCCCAAAGTCACAGTATCAGAACCTGGGAACCCATATCTCCTGAATTCCCATCTATTAAATCATATCCACATGGTCTTCAGAGGTTATGCCAAATCCATGTCAAGCTTTTTATGTTCCATCTGATTTGTCTGAGGCAAATTCCACTCTATCTTCTATGAGGTGGAAATTGATTTTTAAAACAGTTACAGTGAGGAGATGTACAAATGAGTGAAGACAAGCATCCTTGAGTGACTTGCCAAGCCACTCTGAATTCCATTCTTTTTATGTGGAAAATGGGGACAGAGCATCCCCCTTAAGAAATTGTTGTTTGGACTGAATAAATAAAACGTAGGTAGAGCATCAGGTACATAATAGGTCCTTGCACCATCAGAAAAAAAGAAAAAAAAAAGATTCAAGAATTTTCAGTTTGGAGCCAGGTGCAGTGGCTCATGCCTGTAATTCCTGCACTTTGGGAGGCTGAGGCAGGCAGATCACTTGAGGTCAGGAGTTTGAGACTGGCCTGGCCGATATGGTGAAATCCTGTCTCTATTAAAAATACAAAAATTAGTCAGGGGGTGGTGGTGCGTGCCCATAGTCACAGCTACTCAGGAGGCTGAGGGAGGAGAATTGCTTGAAGCCAGGAGGCAGAGGTTGCAGTGAGTCGAGACTGCACCACTGCACTCCAGCCTGGGCCACAGAGTGAGGCTCCATCTAAAAAAAAACCCTCAAAAACCAAAAACCAAAAACAACAACAACAAAAAACCCCACACCAAAAAGAATGTTTAGTTTTGGTGCTATGTGTATTACTGCATTAAGGATTCTTGGAATTTAGTTAACTCCTGCATGTTTTCTTTTTGCAGTGCTCTGCTGACCAGAAAGAAGGACAATGTGAAAGGAAAAAAGAAAGAAAGAAAGAAAAAAAAAATCACTTACTAGACCAAGAATCAAGAGATCAGGTTCTAATTCTAGCCCTGTTACCTGTCAGTGGGATAATCCTGTGTAAACCATTTAGAGTCTACAACAGTTTCTTCCTTTTTAAAATTCAGTAATAGATTGTGTTTTCCCTGTGTATCTTACAGGATTGTTGTAAAGATCAAACAAATTAATAAATGAGCAAATGTTTTGACAATTAACTCACAATTAATTAACAGTGGCTTGGTATTGAGGGTGCCATCTCTCCTTTCATCTCAGCAATAATCCCATGCAGCAGGCATAACTCGATCCATTTGAAAACCTGAGCCCAGCGAGATACCCAGTGACTTGCTAGAGCTTAATAGCCATAGAGCAGGACAGCCAGGATTCAAAACCAAGCCTCCTGACTCTAAGTGCTTTTCTCACTATTATGTTGAATCATATGAAATTGCTATTTTTGTAGGTCAAAAAAAAATCAAATGTCAGCAATTTCATATGGTTTAACCTGATAGAACACATCTGTACAAAGAACTATTGAAATTCAAGAGAGCAGAACTATTGAGTAGTAGCTTAGGCTCTGATTAGCACCATTTGGGAACAGTGTTCCCTTATACCACGCAGAGGATCAGAAAAGAGTCATAAATTGCCTGTTTCATTTAAACTAGAATTGGCAGAACCCTGCTCTAGGGGGTTGGGGAGATAGTTACACAATGGTTCGGCCATAGCTCATGCATAGGAGGCAAGCTCTATTAGTTAGCACCATCCTTCACTGGGGTCTGTCTTGATATGGTATTTTGTGTGTAATATTCACTCATTGTCTTAAAGAAAACTGTGAATCTATAATGAACCTAAATTCAGGTGCAAACTGAGATACTGAGTAATCATTACATTTAGTAATGCTAAGTGGGTGTCTTTAGCAAAATTGAGATTTTTAAAAATGCAGATTTAGATTGAACTATTTATGAAAATTATGGTATTTTGGTGGGGTAGTCAAAGTATTTGCTCACAGGATCCTGGGAGATCAGACAATGACAGGGAGGATGCTGGTTTGAGCTTCTCCTTGGTTATATTGGAAAAGAGAGACTGAATTTGTTCTAGGATGGAACTGGCCTAGCATCACCTGGACTGGAATCTTGATGTCCACATGGTGTGATATAAAATTGGAGAGCTGACCTATGGGGAAAATGGATACAAAGTATCATGGCTGCCTTACCTGGATCCCAAAGGCAAGATTACACCCCATGGATAAGGGTGGGAACTTTTTGTGAGGATAATGCATATTTATAGTATTGGTCATTGTGAGACAGGGAAAGAGGAGGGCCAGGAGAGGGGAATCTTCTCTCTGGAGCTTGAAAGTGAATTCAGAGCCAGGATTTAAGTAGGGGAGAAGTCCGTCTGTATATCCCTGTAGGACTGAATTCAGCTGGCTGCTTGCAGAAGGTGGGCCTTTAGTGTAGAACTTTGAGAATTTCCTCTTGGAGTTGTATATCTTTTATGACAGGACTTCAGTACATCTTCCCCGATCATTACAGATCAGCTTCTAGGTAAAGCAATGGATTGACCACATGTATTTACTTTCAGTTCCTTCTGAAATTCCTCTGAAATAATAGAAAGAGATTTTAAAAATCTTTATCCATAAGGACAAAGACAATAGAAGGGGAGGCGATGACAATTAAATTTTGGAGATTGGACACCAGCTGGATGAGTGATAACTGATTTAGAAGGTCTAAGAATGCACGGGAAATGAGTGGAAAAGACTGAAAAGTAATTGGAGTTAAGTTGATGAATTCCCCAGAGGCTCAAAAATTGGTGTCACTACAGAAGTGGCTGTAAAAGTGCGGGCTAATAACAGAAAGATTTGTTGAAAGTCTGGGAAGGAGTTAGGGCCCCAAATCCCTGCTACCACACAGGGAAGCTGGAATCCTCCCTCTCTCCCATCCTGGCAGAGGATTGAAGAAGGTAAATCAGAAAGTCACTAAAGTGAGGAGACACTAGGCACAATTGAGAATGGAAGTATCCTAGTGAAAATGAAAGGTTGGCCAAGCTAATTCTCTCTATAGTAAACCCCTCTGCTAACAGCCTGCACACTTGCCCAGAGCCATCAGTTGGCCCTTTCACTGTCTCACCCAACTTTGGCATATAAACAGACTACCAAGGTTACTCTGCATGCCAGAGGGAAGCCCATAGCATGACATCTATAGATAAGAAGAAATACACAAAATTAAAACCACTTTGAGGAAACAAAAATTAAACAGGTGCAATTGATATTTTCAGAAATGTAAGAGAGGATAATGTATCTGTAGAACAAGGATACAATATTGTCTATAAGAAAACATTCGGAAAACAAACAAAAAAAAGCTCTTGGAAGTTAAAAATGATGGCAGAAATGAAAAACCTGGAAGAGCCGAGATATAAGATGGAGAAAATCTCCAGAAAATAAAATAAGAAGGCAAAGAGATGCTAAATAGAAAGAAAAAGGGAAAAAAGTACCAGTGCAGAATGTCTGCACCCAAAATATAGGAGCTGTAGAAAAAAAAGAACAGGGAAATTTTGGAGAAGACATTATCACAAAAATAATTAAAACAAATTTCACAGAATGGAAGGGGATGGGTTTCCAGACTAAAGTAGCCCACACCAAGACACACTGTGAAATTTTAGAATATTGGCAACAAAGTAAATATCCTACATGCCTCCAGCGTGGAGAGTAAAATTTCATACACAAAGCACGTGAAATTGGGATGGCATTGAACATCTCCACAGGAATACTGGAAGCTAGAAGACAATGGAGAAATGCCTTAAAATTTCTGAAGGAAAATGACTCCCAGCATGGAATTCTATACCACATATGCCAAATTGTAAATTTAGGGTGAGGGTAGAATAAAAGACATTTCAGACACAAATCTCAAAAAGGTTATCTTTTATATACTTTCTCCTAGAAAGTAACAATTAAACAAGTGATTAAATCCAGAAAGAGGAAGATATTGGACTCATGAAAGTGACAATCTATCAAAGGATAGAAAAAAAGAGAATTCCTAAAGCAATTGTCTTAGTCTATTCAGGCTGCTATGACAAAAATACCATAAACAGGGTAGTTAATAAACAGCAGAAATTTATTTCATACGGTTCTAGAGGCTGGAAAGTCCCAGATGTAGGTACTAGAAGGTTCTGTGTCTGGTGAGAATACACTTTTGATTCAAAGACAATGTCTTTTTGCTGTATCCGCACTTGGTTTAAGGGACAAATGAGCTTTCTTGGGCTTCTTTGTTAAGGCACAATCCCATTCATGAGAGCAGAGCCTCTCACAAATAATCACCACCTAAAAGGTCCTACCTTGTAAGACCACTGCATTGGGGGTTAGGATTTCAACATATGGATTTTGGAGGGACACAAACATTCTGATTGCAGCAGCAATGGTGAAAGGAGATCTCAAGATGACAACTGTACACTAGGTATGGAGAGTTACAGGCCGTAATTGGAGCACATCAGAAGACTCTAGGAAAGATTTCTTTAAGATACAATTGATAGAACAGCGATGAGAGGATTTAGACAATTGGTGGAGGGCTTGAAGTCAGCTGGATTAGTGATAATTATGTGGAAAACTAAACAAAGTAAACAGTTGTGGATTCTGGGGAAATAAAAATTGTGTTTAAAAGCGAAAGTAATTCTCTCAGGCACTTAGTCAATTCAGGATGCCATAACAAACTACCTTAGCCTGGGTAGCTTGTAAACAACAGAAGTTTATTTCTCACAGTTCTGGAGGCTGGGAAGTCCAAGATCAAGGTGCCAGCAGATTTGGTGTCGGGTGAGGGCTCACTCCCTGATTCGCCGATGGCTGTCTTTTTACTGTAATCTCACACAGTTACTCTCTGGGGCCTTTCTTATAAGGGTGCTAATCCCATTCGTGAAGACTAGGTCAGCCTTCATGACCTAATCGCCTCCCAAAAGTCCCCACCTCCTTATATAATTGTATTGAAGGTTGGGATTTAACATACAAATTTTGGGAGGACATGAACATTCAGTCTATGGCAGCAATCATAATACGTTCTATATCTCAGCTGTGAATAGCATTTATGCATCCACAACAGTTTAACAACTGAGTACTGATATAACCAAAATTAAATATCTTAGGTGGATAGCAAGATGGTAAAAGTGTAAGGGATGAAAGGTGGGAGTAAAGGCAGGGGTTTAAGAGAGCAAAATAGTCATCATCTATTATGATAAATTAACAACAAATACACATGAATATATTATATGTAAATCAATATATATTAATATAAACATTTATTAATATAAGCAATGTATATTATATACGTATTATATATGTATATATAATATATGTATATATTATATATGTACTATACTATACTATATATGTATATATAATATATGTATATATGTATTATATAATATATACTTACTATGTACAGTGTAAATGTATGTATTATATATGTGTATATGTATTATGCAGTTGAACTTTGAACAGCATGGATTTGAATTGTGAGGGTCCACTTACACACAGATTTTCCTCTACCTCTGCCACTCCTGAGAGAGCAGGACCAACCTCTTCTCTTCTTCCTCCTCCTCAGCCTACTCAATGTGAAGACAGTGAAGATGAAAACCTTTCTGATAATCCACTTCCACTTCATAAATAGTAAATATATTTTCTCTTCCTTATGATTTTCCTAATAATATGTTCTTTTCTCTAGCTTACTTTGCGGTAAGGATACAGTATATATATATATACACACAATACAAAATACGTGTTAATTGGCTGTTTATGTTATCAATAAAGCTTCTTTCTGGTCATCAGTAGGTTAATAGTTAAGTTCCTGGGTAATCAAAAGTGATACTCGGATTTTTCGCTGTGCAGGGGGGTCAGTGTCCGTAACTCCTGTATTGTTCAAGAGTCAGTTTGGTGTGTGTGTGTGTGTAAAAGTCTAGCTGCCTATGGGTAGGGAGAAATTGATGAGAGGAGATGGGGAGGGTAAGGGTTACTAATTTTAATAATCTGCTTTATGATATTATTTGGTTCTTTAAATATTGTGTAGATATAATTGATATAATTATTTTTATTTAAGTTTTTAGTTTTATTTTTTAAAAATGAGACAGAGTCTTGTTCTGTTGTCCAGGCTGATCTTGAACTCCCGGGCTCAAGCAATCCTCCTGTCTCGACCTCCCAAAGTACTGGGATTAGAGTTGTGAGCCACCGTGCCTGGCCAAAGTGGAAAGAACATGGACTCTTCGTTCAAAATTCTTTAAAATGTTTAGACCATGCACGGCTGTAAGCAGAAGGTCTATGCCCCCTCATGGACCTTGGGTAGAAATTCAGGGGAAGTATTGGGACTATGAAGAAGTCAAGTATCTGGCAATAAGAAATCATTTGCCAAGCTCTTGAGCAGGGATGTCTGGCAAAGGGATCAGGGACCAAAAAGGTAGATTTGGGGACCATGTGAACGTTCTTTTTAAAAAATTCTTTATGCAGTGTATCCTCTTACATGTGAACCTTCTTTAAGGCTGCTGGGAAATGATATGGAGAGGAAAACCAGTTGAAGAGTGAATTTCTGTGGTGTTCAGGATCATGGCACTCAGACTGGCACCTAGAATAGTACCTTCTTATTTGAGAATGAAAAAGGGAATCTATGAAAGCTGGAGAACCTGTGTACATCTGGCTTACATGCCTAAATAGCTAACATTATCTAGATGTAATTACATGACAAATTATATAGTATATTGCAATGTATTACTTACCACACTGCCCTACAATATACTACATAGCATATTTTAATACTTGATGCTATGGTTTGAATGTTTGTCCTCATGTTGAAATTCACTTGCCATTGTAATAGTATTAAAAGGTAGAACTTTTAAAAGGTGATTAGGTCATGGGGGCTTTCCTCTTATGAATGGATTAGTGCCATTATCATGAAAGTGGGTTCATTATGGGAGGAGTGGGCTTTTTATAAAAGGGTGGGTTTGGCCCCCTTTTCTTTCTCTTTCTCTTACCCTTTCTCACCCTCTCCTCTTCCACCATGGGATGACACAACAAGAAGGCCCTCACCAGATCCTGGATCCTTGATCTTGGACCTCCCAGCCCTCAGAACTGTGGGAAAATAAATTTCTATTCTTTATAATTATCCAGGCTCCAGTATTTTGTTATGGCAGCACAAACCATACCGAGGCATTTGTGTGTGTTGGTTGACATTCCGTATGCAAATACTCATGCCTCTAAGGTTGCCCAGCTCATAGTGCTGTCTTTCCACCCAGGTCCAAGCCACTCAGCACATAGATGGCTATTGACAATTTTACTCATTGATAAAGAGGAGCTTTTGGTTGTTCATTAATTAGTACTCAAGGCAAGTGTGTCTATTTTATGTAAATGTAATTTAAATTCCAATCAACTCTTCTATTTTAGCATGGAGTTATTTATGCCAAAGTACGAGCACATTACAGGGTGAGGATACACTCTAGGGATACAGGGCCAATCTGCTTAGTTTGGGGAAAATGACAGTTATACAGCCTTGGAAATAGCTGCCTAGGGTTAGCTGCCCACCAGAATTATAAACAGGCTTTATCCTCCACCAAAACTTAACTAGTGAGTAAGGCAAGAATGTGTGTATACAATTCCCTGACATCCTCTCTCCCCATTATAACCAGAACGGGAGGATTAAATGGCATGAAAACATGGAGTGATGCATCAAGATGTTATTTATTTAATGCACTTATATTCATATCCATAATATCATTGATTCTCATATTCCTTTTATCAGCAGTATTAATACTTCGAGCAGGGTTTTAGGTTTTAGGAAATGTGGACCCTATTCCTCTATTCCTAGTTCTGCTATTCTGCCGCTAGCCAGCTGAGTTAGAGTACAGTGAGCTGGAAGGTATCCAGAAGTCCTTTTCATCTCTGATATTCTGTGAGCAACGTCCCTTATTTAAGAGCTCACAACCATTTGGACTTAAGGTTTCATGACTTGCTTAAGACCTCACAGCTAAGAGATGAGAAGCACAGCATGTGCTAAAGCCAAGCTCTCCAACAATGGCTCCAGAACTCTGCCCATCACCATTACCTTACAGAGAAGTAATGGAAATGGAAAGACACATGCTTCACTATCTTTGGTACCTTCTCAAGGCTCACTGAAAGAACTTACTGTCTCCCATGTCAAAGATACATTGTACAAAGGTAGCAGGAGAAGGGTTCACTTATTCACTCAACATGTGTTCATTTAGAAAAGTAGGAATTGGTTATCTGTTCTGATTTGAGTATCATGCCAGGTCATCACCTGGGCTCACAGTCTAGTGAGACAGGAAAATAAACAATGTGAAAAGGGCCATGATAAAGGGAAGCACAGGCTGCAGGAAGTACTGAATTTCTGGATATCTTTCTCAGGAGATGCCATAAACTGGGAGATTTTTTAATTGACTTGCAGCAACTTTGGTAGGAAGCCCACAAGTGGTGAGCACTGAAGAAGGTAGATGGAAAGACCTTTTGTGACTCATGGCTGCTATCGCAGTGCTGTCTGGACTAGCTCCAAGAGGCCCCCCATTCCATGTATCTAGGGGTTCCTCAAATAACAGGGTGGTCCTGACATGCAAAAGGTTCTTCTTTGATCACTGAGGGCTGGAAAACCTCATTCTCTGGAGTCAGTGTGTATCTGTTAAAATAGGCGAGGTTATGCTGTGGTAACAAATAACCCCCTAAATATCAGTGGGTTAACATAACAGAAGTTTATCTCATGTGGGCTGTTCAGAGTTATGTTCATTATAGTCACTCAGAGACCGAGGCTGATAGATGCTTCACCTCTACACATCCTTCCAAAATTCCTAAAGAGGGAAAAATGGGATATGGTAACACATGTTGTTTCTTTTCTTCTTTGAGATGGAGTCTTGCTCTGCCGCCCAGGCTGGAGTGCAGTGGTGCGCTCTTGGCTCACGGCAAGCTCCACCTCTCGGGTTCACGCCATTCTCCTGCCTCAGCCTCCCGAGTAGCTGGGACTACAGGCACCTGCCACCGTCCCCGGCTAATTTTTTTGGTATTTTTAGTAGAGACGAGGTTTCACTGTGTTAGCCAGAATAGTCTTGATCTCCTGACCTCGGGATCTGCCCGCTTTGGTCTCCCAAAGTGTTGGGATTACAGGCGTGAGCCACCGTGCGGGCCCCACATGCTATATTTTAAAGACTTCCACCTGTAAGTCATTTACTACACTCACACTCACATTTCATTGCCTAAAGCAAGTCCCATGGTCATGTCTAACTTTCAAGAGAGCAGGGAAGTGTAATTCTACCTTGTGTTGGGAAAGAGAGAATTTCTGTGAATATCCCTAAAACTAGCAGTGTTGTAAGAGTCTCCGGCCAAGTCCTCACCTTTTGGGATTTCACACTGGTCTGTGAGCTCCTGGAGGCCAAGATACACTTTTTACATCTCTCTATTCCAAGGGTCTTACACAATGCCTGGCATGGAATACTCTCAGTAGATGCCTGTTGGATAAGTTAATAAGTGAAAGGATAAAGACTTTTTCCTAAAAGAAGAATCCCCCCACACCTGTGACCGTAAAAGTCTATACACCTCTCATATTTTTAAACTTGGCTTCAGGATCTGAGCTCCATCCCTATGGTGCTCTTCTAAAATAGTTAGAAAGATACATTGCCAGCACTTTGGGAGGCCGAGGCAGGCAGATCACAAGGTCAGGAGATTGAGACCATCCTGGCTAACACGGTGAAACCCCATCTCTACTAAAAATACGAAACATTAGCCGGGCGTGGTGGCGGGCGCCTGTAGTCCCAGCTACTCAGGAGGCTGAGGCAGGAGAATGGCAGGAACCTGGGAGGCAGAGCTGGCAGTGAGCTGAAACCACGCCACTGCACTCCAGCCTGGGCAACAGAGCGAGACTCTGTCTCAAAAGAAAAAAAGGAAAAAAAAAAAAAAAAAAAAAAAAAAAAGAGAGACACCCTGATGACTTACCCAGCCCTGTTAGGAGACACAAGCCCAAATGACTGTATTTTGAGCCTCACCAATGAATTTTGGGAATACAGTTGGTGCAGCCCCTTGTGTGCAAGTCTAAGGGAGAGACAGGGAAAAGGTGGGCAAGCAACACAGCCCTTGCAAGTGATGAGCAGAGCACAGCCCCAGAAGGGCACTAAGGGTCCCAGATTATCCTCCAAACATTGAGGAAAGTCAGTGGTGAAATCTGAATCCAAGACCCTGGCTCTGTGTGACTAGACACCCCTAGAATGGCTCCCAGAATGAGATACTCTGATTTCCAAAGTAGCAATGCCAATGCCAAGTTTCTGGGCCTGGAGTAAAGGCCACAAAATCAAATAATATAGCTGCAAATTTAGAAGACAGCTAAGTCACTGGATGACTGCTAGATCATATCTATATGAGCGACCACAAAAGTCGCCAGAACAAGATGGGTAACAAACAGGCTATAATTTGGTATACTACTCATTCATCATTGTCCTTCGTGTTTCAGCATCTGGCAGTGATTTCATTCTTTGTTGTGATGCTGTAGACAAAAAGATTAGTGCATGACCATGGGTATGTATGCAACAAGACTGACAAAAGCCTGTGTCTTGGAAGAAAGAACAGCATCACTCTGCTGTGTGCAGAGTGTAAACCTGAAGTGAGGCACAGGAGCCAAGCTGTCTCCTTTTGGTTATGTTTGTGGTGGGGTTGGCATGCATGGGACAAATAATGCATGACCTTTTCTTTGAAGGAGAAATCTGGGGCAACCCTGGACTGAAAGATGGGGCAATTTATGGTCATCTTTTGCTGCTACCAGGGCCTGCAGTCTTCACCAGTGTAAGTAGCTTGTCTGTCTGCACACAGGTCTGCTGTGCACCTCTCAGGGGTTGACCAATCATGGCATATGAGTCTGAAGTGCACAGGAACTATTTAGGGTGGTAAGAGGATCAAGGGCGTGCACAAAGAGATGTGTGTAGTGATTTTCTTCCAACCAGTTTTCCCAAGCTGGGTCCGAGGGTGCTGGGAGTCTGCAACCTGAGAATGGGAGTGCATGTCCCTGGAGCAGTATCCCCCATCTTTCATCCAACAGGCTCAGCTGGGCTGCTTGGGCTAGCTCCTGAGTGGTTTCCTTTTCCTGTTCCTTATGCTCAGAGAGTAAAGATACTAAATGGACATTAGATCGTTGGAGAGCAGCAACCTGTGACTTAGGGGTCATCTACAAAACTCTACCTGTTGCAGCAAAAGCAATGTTAACTTCCTAACTTCATGAGCTCTCAGGATCTTAGAAGAAAATGAGGGTTTTAATTTATTCTGGAGAAGGATACTTTTGTTAAATTGATTTGCTTTGAATGAGCCCTTGGGGATAATAGAGACTCTCATCCCAAACTAATTTATGAATTTGATACAATAGTTCCTTCTTTGCTTTTTTCTGAAAAGAGCCAGATACTAAATATTTTAGGCTTTGTCGACCACATACGGTCTGTGTGCCCTCCTCCTCTTCCTTTTCTTCTTCTTTCTCCTTTTCTTCCTCTTCTTTCCTTCTCTTGCACCTTATCTTCTTTTGATCTATTGAAAATGTGAAAACCATTCTTAGCTCAAGGATTGTATAGAACAGGCATTGGGTTAGGTTTGGTCTGATAAGCCTTAGTTTGCTGGCACATGCTTTACAGCGAAAAAAAAAAAATTCTCTAAGCACCATGGCACTTACCAAAGGCTAAGCTAAGTGGGACCGTGGTAGTTAAGTTTGTGGCTCTCAGCTGGGTCAGTTGTACATTTATACAGGTCAAGGCAGTTTGAGAGGAACTGGCAACTCAAAAGTACTTCTCCTTCCATCTAACAGGAAGAACATGAAATCCTACTAGAGATACTTGTTTCTGCAGGTTGAGGCTTACACGTGCAGGGGTTCCTAGCTAAAAGATCAGTAGTCTGGGGAGATTAGCGTTCAATTCTCTACATGGGTTTCCCACATGGACAGGTGAGTTAAAAGAGAGTGAAATGCAAGACTCGTAGGTTGAGGTGCCTTCTAGACAAAGGTAAAAGTCGTGAGTATCTGGTATAGAGAGGAGGAGCTAGGAAAATAGGTCAATTACAACTTTCCATGTTCCTGCCACCACCAGGGTCAACCTTGGAATTTAGTGTGTGGTAAACACACCAAGATAGATGTGCATGACTCTGGGACTGTTGTGGGTGGAGCCCTGCTTCCCCAGCCCACAGAGGCTGCCAGCCCATCAGAGGAGCCCATAGTGAGTAAGGGGCATGCATGACAAGAGAAAGGATGGAGCCAGCACTGGGCTTGGAGGGCTGGGCATGGTAGTCCTTTGGCAGGCCTGATTTGTGTGTGTCATGCAGGGGACCTGATAGTTGCTGTAACCCCTGACTGGGGGACAGAGAGTATGGCTGATGGGATAGGTAGACAACTCAAAGGAAGGGTATGTTAGTTTCCCAGGGAGAGAATGTGGAGTTCATCATCTGTGGACTCTAGCAATGCCTCTAGCCAGAGCCAGAGGACAAGGTACGGACTGGGAGTGTGGCCTCACCCTCTGGCAACTAACACCACAATGCTTTTTCAATATTTGAAATCTTAGGTCCCTCCTACCCACCTTGGGAAAAGGAATGGAAAAAGGGAAGGAGGAAGAAATACTGACTGTCAGCTGATCTTTACCCTAAAGGGATGAAATTAAACTAAAAAAGATTTTTAAACCAAAGAATGCTGAATTACTGTCAGTTGATAAATTTAAATTGCCCCACCCTCTCCCCACACCTCCATCACCAGGAATAGAGTCTTAAAAGTGGAAAATAAAGTTCTCTCCATATATGTCCACCCCCATCTGAATCATACTTTGATCTCCCTATATGTATTAAACAAACATTTATTGCCAACATGTGCCAGACACTGCCTTCCCTGGGGATACCCTGGAGAACAAGCCTGGCGTGATCTCAGCTCTCCTGGAGCCAGAAGTCTCCCTCTGTGCCTGGCTGTCATTGGAAAGGCAGAGGTCATCCCATTCACCCTGTAAGTGGGCCTTAGAGGAACCTACACTCTCTCTTCCACCATCACACAGCTCGAGCTATTGGAAGCAGGCTCTTCATTTTCTCCTTCCAATCTTAGCACAACCTAGCTCCGGTCAGTAACAAATGCAGATGGGATCACAAAGGTAGTTTCAGCCACGGCCTGTTGGTCACTGCATGGTTGCTTGATCTTCTCTCATCCCTTTAGAATTCAGAATGCTGGTAGGAAGACAGCTTCCTCCTGTCACTCTAACTGTCCTCCTTCCTAAAAAGTCACTTGTATAGTACCACCCACTCAAGCCAGATTTTTGAGTGCTATTATAACCACTTTAGATTGTACCAATGGGCTGTCAAATCCTTGATTCCAGCTTCTAAGTCTCTCCCATATCCATATTTTCCTGGCCATTCCTGCAGACACTGCCCACAGTAGTCTCCTATTTGTTCCTCTGCCTCAGCACTGCCTCAACTGAAATCCATTGGCCATGCTGGTAGCAGAGTGCTTTTGTAGAAAATGCAAATCTAATAATGTTCCTCTTTTTTAAAAAAAGCATTTAATGGTCCTCTATTGCCTCTGTTGTCTTCTCCTTATTAGACAACCCCCCAGGAACTTCATCCTAGACATGGGGTTCTTGCTGCTCACCAATTAGATGAAGCTGCTTGAGTCTTCAGAGCATTGAGCTTGGCTTACCCGGCTCTGCTGTAAGATTTCTATTCATTCTTCAAGTCTCCTTTTATGTCACTTTGCTGAAATCCTCAGAGGGACCCACATCTTTTTAACCATCTTCACACAGTTGAGCTCTCAGAGGCAGGCTTTTCATTTTCTAGGAACCTCCTTTTCAAGCTTCACATGGCAACTTTGTTGCTAGAGCACTTACCATACTGAAGAGTCATTGTTTTTTAGTGTATCTCTCTCATTGGACATCCATTTCTTCATTTGTTCATTCAACTAGTATTTGTTGAGGATGTACTATGTGCTAGGCGTTGAGAAAACACTGTCCTAGTCTTTAAGGAGCTAATATTTTAGCAAAAGAGACACGTAATAAATTTATAATGCACCATAGACTGAATATTTTGGGTCAGGAGTGGTCTGCTATGGTCCAAATGTTTGTTTTTCCCCAAAGTTCATATGCTGAAACCTAATTCCCAATGTAATGGCATTAAGAGGGGGAGTCTTTAGGGGGTGATTAGGTCATGAGGGTGAATACCAGGTGAATGGGATTTGTGCCCTTATAAAGGAGGCCGGAAGGAGCTTTCTTACTCTTTCCATTTTGTGAGGGCATGGCAAGAAATCACCATCTATGAAGCAGAGTGGGCTCCCATCAAATCTGTTGGCATCTTGATCTTGGACTTCCCAGCCTCCAGAACTGCAAGAAATACATTTATGTTGTTTGTAAATTACCCATTCTAAGGTATTTTGTCATAGCAACCCAAATGGACTAAAGCAGGATCTTATTCATATTTGTGTCCCTGGTACTTGGCACATGTTTGGCACGCACATGTTCTCAATAATGCTTGTGAATGAATGAATGTATGTATGAAGCAGAATGTTGTGATATTGGCTGTACAAGAATGTAGAGAAATGCTTTTGATATTATTTGGTTTTGGTCCATCTAAAATTGTCTCCTTTTCTCAAAATGCTCTTCCATCTTCACTAGTAGAATTCTCACTTATATTCTTATGCAGAGATTTTACCAGTTTCACCTTCTTTCCCCTTCCCTTGTGTCTCATTTTCTTGTCATTGTCCTTTCCCCTCACGACATTTGCTTCCCGGGAGATTTCTTATTTTTCTCCAGTCGAAAGCAAACTGTCAGCCTTTCTAGGGGAAAGAGTGATCTCTCCTGTTGCTCTTTCCCTCTGATTTTGTAAGGATCAGATAGTCCTCATTATCACACACAATAGTATACTCACAACCAAGGTGGGGCAGAGCCACACTACTTTCATGTAACAGAATCTCATGAATTTCTGTTGCTCCAAAAGGCTCAGAGAAGACAACCATGACATTCACACACAGATACCCACATGTCCCCCCAGACGGGAAATGTCATGGGTACATGTGCATGACAGCACATAGCCATGTGGAGTGGCCCACAGAGCCACAGTGCCACCCCCAGATCCTGGGACACACAGAAGCAGAATTCTGTCTGAGCCTCCTTTCTCCAGTCTCAGACTTCTCTGCAGCCTCCAGGGGCTTGCTAATCTCCCTTCTCTACTTCAGACCTGCCTTGAACCCTCTCTTTGGTTTTCCCTCCCGATTCTTGGGTCAATAATCCTTCTTCACTGGCAACGTCCATACTGAGATAAAACCCGTATCTGCTGATCCTCTTAACTGAGCTCTGTCACCCACCATTTTCTAAAAGTTGGCTATGCACATCCCTACTCTGACACTGTGCCTTCCTATACACCTATGAGGCCCCTTGTCAGTGTGGTCACCCATCCTACACTGTGGAGATCCTATACTGAGAGCAGGACACAATTTTATAGCCCCACCTCGGCTGTAAAAATCGACACATGACTCTTCTCAAGACATAGAGCCACAAATAGTTACTCCAGAAATTTTCAGATAGGAGTAGAGAAGCATGGCTAATCCTTTAAAAACTGATCTATTGGTAAACTTCATGTAAATATAATGCCCCCATAGGCATCTTGACTCAGTCAGAATGGGCTAGGTTATGTTGTGGGGGCAAACACTCCCCAAATCTCAGTGGCTTACAGTAGCAAAGGTTTCTTTCTTACTCATTCTACTTGCTCACCACAGATTGACAATGATATGCTCCAAACCATCTCCACCCTAGGGCCCAGGCCAGCAGAGAACCCTCTGACTGGAACACTGAAAACCTCACGGTAAAGAAAAGAGAGATCATGGCAAAGCCTAAGCCAGCTGTTGAAACTTCCCCCACGTTCGCTCATGTTTCATCAACTGAAACAAACGTACATGACCAAGCCTGGTGGACATCCTGGGTGAGAAGCAGCAAATAATTTTGTTGTAATACAATCTATCACATATTGGAAGTTTAAACTATCCTAAATAACTCATCCTCTTCCTCCTCCAAGCTATCTCTATCTTCACTCTGATTTGGGTGAACAGCACCAGCATCCACTCAATCACATTTTCCCCAGGATGCTGCCAGAATTGTCTCTCTGATTCATACAATGACTCATAGAATATCCTTGCCTAAAACTCTTTAGTACCTGTCCCTTGCTCATGGGATTCAGTCCCAGCTCCTCAGGATGGCCTGTGTAGTTCTTCATGGTGGGGCTCCTGCCAAACTTTTATCTCCAGCTACGACTTCCTCACTACACCCTATGCTGTATCAATTCTAAATAACCTAAGGTTGCCTTCAAAAAATCCCACTGTCATGGCTTTATGCCCATTTTTCTGGTTCTCCCCTCAAAATCTGCTCTACTCTTCTGTTATTAGCTTATAAAAGCCTTCCCTGCCTTTGAACAATTGACACATATATCACCTACACTATAAAACTTTGGCTGTCATCTTGTATTCCCCAATGTCAGGGCCATATTCCCCGAGTCCTGACAGCTGCCTTCTTTGTGCCTCTGCTGCATCTTACAGAATAGTGACTTAAAAATTCCTTTTGATTGCGTCCAAGGGATAAATTTGACATCACCACCCAGAGCACAAATAACATACATACATGATATATATAAATGTGTATATGTATATTTATATGTATACACATGTATAGGAATATGAGTATTAGGAAATAATATCAACCTTTATAACTTATGATAAATTTTGTTTTTCATTCTGCTCTATTTTATTCAAAAATGCTGCTAGGTCCGACCAAATTGGTTTCACTGCTGTATAACATGGATAGATTTTAAGAACATAGTCCTTATTAAAAAAAAAAGGTAAGAAGTAGATTGTGATCTGTAATTCAGTACCATTTATTTGAATTAAAAATACATGCACACAGAGTAACACACACATTTTGCAGGAACATACATGAAGAAAAAACATACACTTTAAAATGGTTGTCTGTGAGGCAGAGAGAAGAATGGCAAATGTGGTATAGAGATATAGAGGATAAATGCATGAAAAAATGGATAAACCAATCAACGAACTGATGGCAAGACCTTGCAAGGACAGGGATAACAACAAGTAGAGACTTTTTACCTAAGGTCCAAAAGAAACTAAAATAAGAATTCACAATTATGAACACTTATAATATCTAAGATTTTAAAAATTGTCCTTGGTATTCTGCGGTTTCATTAGGACATGTAGGATGTGGATTTATTTTTATTTATCCTGTTCAGGGTGCATTGTATTTCCTGAATCTGTGGATTCATGCTTTTCAACGGTTCTGGAAAATCTCCAGGCATTAGCTCTTCAAATAATGCCTCTCTTTCATTCTCTCTATTTTCTCTCTTTGGGGCTCTAATCAGGCATATAGTAAATGTTCTTGTCTCTCTTCCACATCACTGAACCTCTCATATTTTTCATGTCCTTAACTCTATATGGTATTTTATGGATAATCTCTTCAGTTCTTATTTATAGTTTACTTATTTTGTACTTAGAGGTGTATAATCTACTGTGTATCACATCCTATGAGCCTTTTAAGATTTTTTTCAACAATGATATTTTTCATGTCTGAAGTTCGATTTAATTCTTTTGTGGTGGTTTCTTAAATCACACTCAGCTTTGTGATCCCATCCTTTATTTCTATAAACATTTCATGCATAGCTATTTCACACTTAGTATCTGACAATTCTGTATTGGAAATCTCTGGGGTCTAAATCTGTTATTTTTTGTTTCAGCTAAAGGTAGAATGACAAGCAGGATTGCCTAAGAATGACCCTAGATTCTCTGAGTTGTCTAGCAATGAGGTAGCAGGGACCAATGACTCCCCTTCTTCTGGCCAGAGGGGCTACAGCTTCCCTTGGGACCAGTGGCTACTTCTTCCCCTGAGATGTTCGATCCAGAGATGTTCCACTGAAATTGAACTTTCCAGAAACTGATGAGCCCTCAGGTTTTCAGATACCCGGTACTGACGTTTCTCAGCACTGCCCTAAAGAGACAGCTCCTTAACTTCACCACTTGACTGCTTGGCACTTGAGTCCAAAATTCTTCTTTCTAAATTTATTTTTAATTATTATGGATATATAATAGTTTATGTATTTGCAGGGTACATATGATATTTCCACATAAGCACACAGCGTGTATTGATCAAATCGTGGTAATTGGGGCATCTATTACTTTAAGCACTGATAATTTCTTTGTGTTAGAAACATTCCAATTCCTTTATTTCCCAAAATTCTTATACCACTATGGATAAGGCTTTTTTTCTGAATACTCACCCCTTCCCTGCAAAGCAAGGGAAAGCAGCAAATAGTATTGCAAAACCTGCAGTGAATGTAGCTTTGCCTTGGCGCAAGCATGCTTGTCTTTGGAACGTCAAGAGCCTGAAGAGCTCAAGCTCTCGCTGCCCTTGTATGGATAGTTCCAGCTTGCATGGATGACAGCAGAAGGATGTGCTTGACTTTTGTTCTGTGTGACTCTGATTTTCAGTCATGGTGGCTGTTTTGTGAGCTCACTTTTGCTTGCTCTTAATCAGTGTTAATTCTGAAGCCTTCAATCAGGGATACTTCTCTCCAGAGAGAATCTGCATCCACTTCTGCTGGGAGGCAGGATCTCCTAGTGGCCTGTGACCATGTTAGCTCCCTTCAAGGACCTGCAGCTGTCTCAGGTTTAATTTCCTCCATTGCTGCTGGCCTAGTATCAATATCCTAACAGCACTGTACTATTAAGATTTTCCCTTAAGGCCTCCCCAGCTTCCCATTTGCTTATACCTCTTCCCTCTCTGCACCCAGCTCATTTTTTGGGGACAGTGGGGCGGGTGGGTGTGAATAAGTCTTGGAGATTTCTTGTGAGTCCAGTAATACAGTATAAACTGTTTTGCGTCTAGTTTCTAGTTGTTTGGTAGCAGAAGGGCGCTTTCAGGATATCTAAACAGTCATATTACAGGAAATTGGGTTTTACATGTATGTGTCTCCCCTTCCTAGACTGTGAGCTCTTTGAGAAACAATATATGCCTACCTCCAGTACCTAGCATAGTGCCTGGATAGTAATAGATCCTCAAAAAATATTTGTTAAAAGAATATATGATGTAATAATGCTTTTCTCCCTCAAAACACTACCAAGGTACCCTCCGCATATACATAGCATATACTCCCCAGTCTGATTGTTTTTCTTTGATGTTTATTTTCTGAATTTCTACTTTTAAGAGGGAAAGTGAGGGTACAATCATTGAGGTTTGTTTCAGGTCCAAACTATCACTCCTTGTCTATCACCCAGCTTCCCACCCCTTGGAACAGTGGTTGGTGGTTATTACTATTAAGTTTGGAGGATACGTTTACTTCATGATAAAGTTCAGTCTGCCTGGGTACTTCAGAATCCTTGGGAATGTAATTGGTTTATAGATTTTAAATATCTGTATTCCACACATACATCACTGTTGGTGTCCTGAGTCCCCTGAAGGTTTCTAGTTCAGACACTGATCTGTCCTGCCTTCCCTGTTTCCCAGTAAAATAAGAAATAAGAATTCCCTGTACCTAAGTCACAGGGATTGGCAGAATTCCAAGGTGGTATTATTGCCAGGCTAATAGTGCTTAATAATTAATTAGGCTTATTCATTAGTATTATTAAGTCTCTCCCCCCAGCACCACCTGCAATCATTACATGATGGCAGACAGATGTTTTTCAGGTGTGCACATGGCCATCTTGTGGGTTTTTCTCACTCAAATCTGGCAGGCTGTGAAGATGCCTGAGATGGGGAGATAGGGGTTGAGTGTGGGAGTGGAAAGATGGTTAGAGCAATGAATGAGCACACATTTTCCAAAGAAGAGTCATGTAAGCCAGGTCTGTTGTTAATTAACACTGAGTTTTTTGAGAACGTGGCGTCCAGACTGCGGCAGACAGAAGGTACACCCCATCTGTGACTAGCTCCTGCTAGGGAGGGGCTGGTTAGGAGAGAACCACTCCTTCCCTGGGTGCCCTCCCACAGCCTGGTGAGCATATTCCACCCCCTTAGGGTGGGAGGGTGGTGGGTTCCACGGTGACATGACACACAGTTGTCTGGAAGTGGGGACTGTGAGCTTCTGGGTGAGTCACGGTTGCATCACTCGTACATAGACCCAGGGAGAGCTTTTCTAAACTGTGAAACTGAAGATCTTACTGCAGTAACTTGGATACGTTACAGCTTGCTGATCAAAACCGCTCTGTACCAGTGAAGGTATCTGGTGTGGTGAGGTAGATATCATAGCCCAAATTTGTGCCCTGCATGTGCCTTTTGGCTGACAGAGCCAATGCATCATTTAGGGGCAGACAAGGCTGTGTTGCTTCATCACAACCACTGACTGTACCCCAGCCCTAAGGCTTTCTTTCCTGAGGCTCCCCTTCCCTGCTCCTGATGGAAGCAGATGGAGAGTGGGAGTGAACAACAGCTCAGACAGCCACTGAGTCTGGGCGCTGGACATTTGTAGTAATTATCATAATAAAAATAAAATTGTCACCCATTAGCGAGGATTTGCCAGGCATAGATTTCACCCTCACAATGATCCCATAAGCATTGTGGCATCATTATTCCTATTTTGTAGCTACAGACACAAGTCCAGAGAGTTTAAGTCTGCATTCAGGTTATACTGTTGCTAAAAGTTGCACAGTCAGAATTCAGACTTGGTTGCTTGATTCCTAACTGTGCCTTCACTTCTCTGTTCTACAAAAACTCACCATTCTTGACCCTAAGCTTGCTTTTTGGTGATTATAGTGGGTTGCCAAAAGGTTTAATACAATCTAATTTTGGTGGGGGATGTTCAGAATTAAAATATGATGTAGTCAATGGACAAGGAGTTCTTCTAAGCTAAGAACATGTGAATATATGTAGCTAAGTTCTGGTAGAAAACAGGGGGAGTGGTGTTTATAGATGGCACTATTTGTTTTCAAATTTAGACTAGAGAAACAATAACAAAAACACCCACACAGACGTACTCTTTCTCTCTCTCTGTAACTGAAAAACTTATTTGACTGCCTGGGAGCAAGATGACCTCTGAGAAGATAGGGTTCAAACACAGGAAAAGAGTGTCAGGAGAAGCATAGGTGGTTGTTGATTCCAGACAAAGACCCTGGCTCCAGGGCTGCCCCCAGGCTCTTTCTCCAGAAGTTCATCCCATGAGTTCCTTGAGTGAGGTCTACTAGGAGAAGGCCTGGGGTGAATGTGCCCCCAGGCTGTTTTCTCATTGGAGAATCCCTTGTATTTGTAATAAGGACACTTCAGGGTAAGTGGGAAGCACCAGGGCTGTGGGGACTGTGAACTCAGACTCATGGAATTGCTTGATTGAAGCCCTTACTTGCTATACATGGAAGGGCCTGAATGCTGAATCTCTGGTGCTCTTCTGGCTCCAAGGCAGAGGGGCTGCCAAAGCTTGAGTCTTTGCTAGGAATGCCCAGCTTCCTCATCTCTCCACCATTACCCTTGACACAAAGTAGGCACTAATAACAGTTCCTCAATAAACTAATAAATGGTAACTCATTCACTGAGCAGCAAGACAGAGATCAAGCTGTGGAAAAACATTTCATAGCATGTTTAATAACATTATTCACTCAGTATATATCAAGTTCTTTTATACATAGACCTGTGCGAAGCACTGTGAAGGCTACAAAAATAAAACATATGGTTCCTATCCCTAACGAACGGAAACTATAGTTGAGAAGGCAAATGATAACTTAATGTTCTTCCCTTGACCTGGATTCTCTTCCCCTAATCTCCTCATCTAGATTCTTCAAGAATTCTTCAAGAGGGTCTTCAAGACCATCTTCCAATAATGCCTCTTTCATGAAGCTTCTCCCTCCTCCAAATCCCTAGAGGGTATTATAATTGTTTCTGTGTATGCATCCTCTCCTATTTTAGGTTAGAAGTGTTTTCAGAATATGCTTGGCATCTGAATCATTGCTGTATTTTTCTTAGTGTAGAGCCTAATGTAAACCTAGAACATATCAGGATTTTTATGTGTATTAAATTAATGAACTATTGAACCAATGAAAATATACACAACAAAGAAAACAAGTTTTGAGGGTGACATAGGGATGACAATAGGCAAAAAGGGAGGGGAGGAATCCGGAATGCTAGCAAGGAGTCTCTGCTTCATGTAAAGGGAATTAATCATGAAGCCTGTCTAGGGTGGGGAGGTGTTGGAGTTCCATGATGAAACAGAGCATTGTGATTGGATCATGCTGGGGTTCATAAAAGTCTGTGATGCCATCAGGAAAAAGCACCTTAAGGTAAAGAGTCTAAGAAATTTCAACAAGGATTTGGAGGCCATCAAGAATGTAGTGTAGACCCAAGTAGAAAAGAAAAAGATCCTTCAGGGGCTTTAGTGAACTAAGAAGGCACTATTGAGTAAAAGGGGCTATCTGCCCACTGTGCTCGAAGCCAATACTACGACACTAGCTTTTGGAGAAAAGAAAAGCTTTATATTGAAAGTCAACTCCCAAGGAGACAGGAGTGTCAAGTTCAAATCTGTCTCCCTGTGCTGGCTTCAAAGCAGTATTTTTATTAGAAAAGTTGGATCACCAACAGTGTAAAAGTGTTCCTATTTCTCCACATCCTCTCCAGCACCTGTTGTTTCCTGACTTTTTAATGATTGCCATTCTAACTGGTGTGAGATGGTATCTCATTGTGGTTTTGATTCGCATTTCTCTGATGGCCAGTGATGATGAGCATTTTTTTGTGTGTCTGTTGGCTGCATAAATGTCTTCTTTTGAGAAGTGTCTGTTCATTTCCTTTGCCCACTTTTTGATAGGATTTTTTTTTTCTTGTAAATTTGTTTGAGTTCTTTGTAGGTTCTGGATATTAGCCCTTTGTCAGATGAACAGATTGCAAAAATTTTCTCCTATTCTGTAGGTTGCTTGTTCACTCTGATGGTAGTTTATTTTCCTGTGCAGAAGCTCTTTAGTTTAATTAGATCCCATTTGTCAATTTTGGCTTTTGTTGCCATTGCTTTTGGTGTTTTAGACGTGAAGTCCTTGCCCATGCCTATGTCCTGAATGGTATTGCCTAGATTTTCTTCTAGGGTTTTTATGGTTTTAGGTCTAACATTTAAGTCTCTAATCCATCTTGAATTAATTTTTGTATAAGGTGTAAGGAAGGGATCTAGTCAACTATTGTGGAAGACAGTGTGGTGATTCCTCAAGGATCTAGAACTAGAAATACCATTTGATCCAGCCATCCCATTACTGGGGATATACCCAAAGGATTATAAATCAAGCTGCTATAACGACACATGTACACATATGTTTATTGAGGCACTATTCACAATAGCAAAGACTTGGAACCAACCCAAATGTCCATCAATGATAGATTAAGAAAATGTGGCACATATACACCATGGAATACTATGCAGCCATCAAAAAGGATGAGTTCATGTCCTTTGTAGGGACATGGATGCAGCTGGAAACCATCATTCTCAGCAAACTATCACAAGAACAGAAAACCAAACACCGCATGTTCTCACTCGTAGGTGGGAATTGAACAATGAGAACACTTGGACACAGGAAGGGGAACATCACACACAGGGGCCTGTCGTGGGGTGGGGGGAGGGGGGAGGGATAGCATTAAGAGATACACCTAATGTAATTGACGAGTTAATGGGTCCACCACACCAACATGGCACATGTATACATATGTAACAAACCTGCACGTTGTGTACATGTACCCTAGGACATAAAGTATTAAAAAAAAAAAAAAAAGTTGGATCCACCAGGTGGTGGATTCTGAAATTAGCAGGTGATTGGTGGAAGGAAAGAGGAGGTTTGGAAAGTCCTTGGGCATGTGTAGTTTTCTCTTCATGCTATCTAATGGGTCCCATGTGCAAACTAAGGGGACTTACCATGAAACATGCTGTGGAAATTCAGGCTGTGACTTCAGCAAACTTGTTCTATGGAGAATGCAGTAGGCCATATTGGTTCCAACTTATTTCAGCCAGTTTTTTTTTCTTTTTTTTTGTCTCAGAAGCAAGGGGAGTTTCAATGTTTCAACAAGTTGTTCCTTTTGTTCAAATCTGCCATCCTGCAAACTCAAGAATTTCTATTTGTCATTGGCTTCTCTAGCTCTTTGGGGGCATGGTTTCAAAGGTGCACCTGTGTCTGGGGTGAAGCTGGGAATCTGAATGGAAAAGGGACACTAAAGAGTAAGGGTTTGACAAGCAGAATGGATTATTTCATGGGTAGAACTGTTAAGAAGTGAAGATAGGCTAGCGTATCAGCACATAAGTCTGACTTTCCCCACTAGCTAATAGTGGGGAAAGTTATCTATTCAACTCTCCCCATAGAATCCAGCAGAGCGGAGAAGCTGAGGGTGTTCAGAGGTAAATAAATAAGAGAGCTTAACCTACATGGAAAGGCTAGTTATATTCATTCTGGGCAATCACACCAAATATAAAGTTGATAAGTAGATCTAGGCTAGAAAGGGGTGTAGGAAATTTCTGGACAAGATGCCATTGAAAGTTGACTCTTTGATGCCTTCCTTTTCTTCACATAGGACATTTTAAAAAGAGACAAATTCAAAGGCAAAGCTGTGTTAAAACACAAAATAAACACTTCTGTGCAGCATAAATGAAACAAAAAACATTGTAAGATGAGTTGAAGTTGGGACTTGCTGAGCTTTGGGTCTAGAAATAGGCAGAGATAGCCAGGAGTTTTGGGTATTGCAGGATAACAGACAAAAAAGGGCCCCATTCCAGGTAAGGAGTCAGAGACTGTGGTGGGGTGGGGGTGGGAACATCACCCACAAAAGAGGCTAACAAGATGTCATTTGACTCTTTACTGGGGCTCTGCTTTATATCAGGGTGGGAGGAAGCAAACCCAGACTTTCATATGGACCAAAACCAGGAATGTCTGGGCCAGGACCTGCAATAGGAGTTCTAGTTTTTTATTGGGAGCCTCAGAAGGTTGCATGGAGGCAACCACAAAACTGCTAGGATGCTGGGAGAAGAAGGTAGAAAGGAGGAGAGGAGGAAGAAAGAGAGAGAGAGAATAAATTATCAATATAAGATTGCAAACTGGCAGGGCACAATCTCCGCTCACTACAACCTCCACCTCCTCAGTTCAAGTGATTCTCATGCCTCAGCCTCCTGAATAGCTGGGGCTGCAGGCATGCATCACAAAGTCCAGCAATTTTTTTTGTATTTTTGGTAGAGATGGCATTTTGCCATGTTATATATATGTTTGCCATATTTTTATATATAAATATACATATAATTTATATATAATATATATATTTGCCATATATACATACATACATACATATATATATGCACATACACACACACACATATATATAAAACTTTTTTTTGTTTTTAAAATTAGCAGAGATGGGGTCTTGCTGTGTTGCCCAGGCTGGTCTTAACCTCCTGGCCTCAAGTGATCTTCCCACCTCAACATCCCAAAGTGTTAGGATTACAGGTGTGAGCCACCACACCTGGCTGCCTTTCTTGAACTCAGTGGATCTACCAGCCTGCTCCTTTGATGACAGTGCTGGTCTATTGAAGCTGAGCAGCGCCAGCTTCCTTAATCCCTGTGGTCATTTGAGTTATAGCCTCTTTTTAAGAGGAAGTTTTTAAGGCATATATTAAATAAAAATTGTGTTCTTTGATTTTATATATGCTGTTCCATCCTTATTTCTGGTTACTATAGTCATAATGCCCTATCATATATGTGGGATAAATGACTGGTCAGGTTTACAAAATTTAGAAGTTATTTAATAAGTGATTGTGTAAAGTGATGTTAATTCATCCATAGGAATTAAAAAACAAAAAACAAAAACCAAAAAATCCCCAAAAAACACTGCAAACCGAAATTCCCAAAACATAAAGGGAAAGTAATGCTAAGAGAAGGAGACAACAAAATCAGCAATTTGGAGATAAATTTATCCCAATGAAATAAAAACAATAGAGTGATCTGAGGACAACTTTAAGGCATGTGTGCTCAGAATCTTTAGAGAGATAAAAAGAAAATATCCTTAGAAAAACAGTAATTATGGCACAATAGAGCCAGAAATAAAGCAAAAAGCAAAAAAAAAAAAAAAAAAAAAAAAAAAAAAAAAAAAAAAAAAAAAAAGACAAAATCAGAAATCCTAGAAGTAAAAAATGATAATTGAAATGGAAAAATCTCAACAGACAAGATAAATCCTATACTGGACAAAAGAGAGAATTAGTCAATTAGAAGATATTAAGGAAGGAAGCCATCCAAATTAGAGCAAATAAAAATACAAAAGTGCAGTTAAGAGCTGTGGATAATAGCATTTGTAACAGGAATTCCAAAAGACAGCAGAGGAAATAACAGAGAACCCATATTGAAAGAGATGAGACAGCTAAAAATTTTCCAGAATTGAGAAAACATGAGTCCTCACACTGAAAATGCACACAATGGGCATATAAGGGATGTCGTTAGATCTACCAGAGACGAGAAAAAATCCAGATCACTTCAGAAAGAAGGAATATTCTTACATGGGCAGCAGACCACTCATTAACAATACAAAAGTCAGTGAAGTAATAATATCTTCGATATTCTGAGAAAAAAAATGAAGATTCAATAAATTAAAAAAACCTAGGTATAAAAATGTTCAACATTGAGGACAACTGAGTTTATGCTCCTCATACCTGCCCCCAGTCCCCGGTCCTTGCTAGTCGAACTACTACCAAAGACCTATGCCATCCAGAATCGTGGATTTTTTTTTTGAGAAGGAGTTTTGCTCTTGCTGCCCAGGCTGAAGTGCAGTGGTGTGACCTCAGCTCACTGCAACCTCTGCCTCCCGGATTCAAGCGATTCTCCTGCCTTAGTCTCCCGAGTATCTGGGATTACAGGTGCATGCCACCACACCTGGCTAATCTTTTATATTTTTAGTAGAGACGGTGTTTCACCATGTTGGCCAGGCTGATCTCGAACTCTTGATCTCAGGTGATCCACCCGCCTCGGCCTCCCAAAGTGCTGGGATTACAAGCGTGAGCCACCGTGCCTGGCCAGAATTGTGGTTCTTAACCGGGAAACATTTCTCCCTCAGGAGACACTCGCCATTTCGGATTGTCATGATTTGGGAGATGTTATTTTTATCTAGTAGGAAGCGGTGAGGGATACCACTAAACTCCTACAGTGCATAGGACAGTCCACCATAAGAATTATCTTGTTTAAAATGTGAATAGTGTTGCTGTTGAAAAACTCTTAGCTAGAAGACAAAAAAACAATATGAACTCAGAAACTGGTGCAATATATTGGTTAATCAAATTGACTATGAGTTATTACAAAACATTAATAATGCTTGTAAAAAAGTGGAAATAAATCTGGCAATGGGATATTTTTGTAAAAACTGCTTGAGGTAGGACGGACATACAAAAAGCTGTGCATATTTAATGCATACAACGTAGCGAGTTTGGAGATCAGTATATAGCCATGAAACCAACACCACAATTTATACCATCAACATATTCATCACTTCCAAAAGTTTCCTCCTGTCCTCTTTATTATTATTAATTTGTGTGATAAAAACACAAGTATTCCTCACCCTTGGCAAATTTTTAAGATACAATATAGTATTTTGTGTTAGTTATAGGTACTCTACTGTATAATAAATTTCTTGGACTTGCATTTGAAATTGCTTTGCCCTTGAAATTGTCTCCTTTTAGAATTTCCTCTGTGTAGAAAAGGGAGGCTTCAAAGAATCAATTTTCAATGCCACCTTGATCTGAAATTTCGCATTTTGTACAACTGAAATTTTATATCTGTGACTAATTGGTGGTGGTGGGGGTGGGGGAGGATTTTTAGTAGTTAGTTAAAGCATGGTAAAATCTTTGTCTTATTAAAAAGAAGGATAAAAATAATAACTTTAGACTTTATTAAAAATGTACAATTAAATATGATTGTTAAAATTTTTGGAATATCAAAAAAGTAGAAAAATACTGTTCCAAACCAACAAATGAAGAAAAGTAGGACTATAGACAAATATATTAGTTTGATGAAAGTCAAGGAAAGGGATAAAATTAAGCAGAAAAGTATGGAAAACGAAAGACACAAAATAAAATGAAATAAGTTCAAATATGTCAGTAAACACAACACATGAAAAGAATTTAAGCTCATCTATTATTGATCTCAAAAACATGATGTTGGGCAAAAAAAGCAAGATGTATATTTTTATATATATATAGGATAATAACACCATTTGTGTAAAGATTAAAACATTATCTATTATGTATATTTATGTATTACTTATTTTTGAATGAATATTGATTATGGATAAATACATGTACAGTGAATATTTTAAAACATTAAAAGAGAAGATAGAGCTAGGTGCATTGGCTTACTTCTGTAATCCCCATGCTTTGGGAGGCTGAGGCAGGAGGATTGCTTGAGGCCAGGAGTTTGAGACCAGCTTGGGCAATACAGGGAGACCCCATCTCTACAAGAAAAGCAAAAGACTAGCCAGGCACTGTGGTGCACACCTGTAGTCCCTGCTACTGGGAGGCTGAGGCAGGAGGACTGCTTGAGCCCAGGAGTTTGAGGTTGCAATGGGCTATGTTCACACCAGTGTACTCCAGCCTGGGAGACAGAGCCAGACCCTGTCTCAACAAAACAAAACAAAAACACCTCCAGGATAGTGGTTTGCTCTTTTCTGGGGTTAGAAGGAAAGGAATGAGACAAAAGAAAACAGGGACCTCCAATCTTTTCTGAAATATTTTATTTCAAAAAAGAAAAAGTTCTGAAGCAAATTGAAGAAAAAGTTAACATTTGGATAGCCAGTACACAAATGTTCATTATATTAGCCTTCATACTTTTCTGAACATTTGAAATAAGTTAAAAAATACGTCATTACAAATGGATTTAAAAATGGAATGAGGCCGGGCGTGGTGGCTCACGCCTGTAATCCCAACACTTTGGGAGGCCAAGGAGGGTGGATCACCTGAGGTCAGGAGTTCAAGACCAGTCTGGCCAACTTGGCGAAACCCCATCTCTACTAAAAAATACAAAAAATTAGCTGGTGTGGTGGGTGCCTGTAATCCCAGTGACTCGGGAGGTTGAGGCATGAGAATCGCTTGAACCCAGGAGGCAGAGGTTGCAGTGAGCCTAGATAGTGCCATTGCACTCCAATCTGGGCAAGAGAGAGAGACTCCATCTCAAAAAAAAAAAAAAAAAAAAAAAAAAAAAGAAAAAGAAAAAAAAGAATGAAAGCTGTTCTAAGAAGAGATGAACAAAGTCAGCATACCTGATAGTAGATTTTAGAGGTAAATCTCCATTTTTTTTCTGTAATGATGTTTTCTTGCAAATCTCGTATCACTTGTTAAAAACGTGACTAACTCATAATTATTTTAGATTGTTGTATTTAATTATATATTTATTCTCCATTAAAAAATATAAGAAATAGAATCCTAATTTATGTAAAATAAGACAACAAAAATATACATACATTCATAAGCAGATAAATACATAAGCAAAATGTATCACATATTTTCTATATTTAAGTAAAATATATCACATATCACACATATGCCCTTCCCATAGGAGAAGGCAGTGTCTGTGGGATATCATGGAAAGAAACCACAGACATGACACGTGTAATGGGGAGAAGTCTGTTCCTGTCTCAGCTCGGACATGTGGGGCTCTGGGCAAGTTGTGTCTGTATGTGATCTCACTGGGGGGTCAGGTTCCTTGTAAAACTCAAAAGAGGTTAATAACACTTGTCTGACGGTTGAAATGATGAGGGTGAAAGCATTATGCAAATTTTAAAAGCAAAGCAAGATGTCTGAAATAGAACAGGGGTGAGTTTCATTGGTTGTGAAAATTCAGGTAAGAGAAATGTGAATAGAATGTTTAAGCCCCGAATGGTCGGGGCATGGAGAGAGGAGATGCTTGGAAAGTAGAGGAACATTTCTACTTCCTGCTGAACATGTACCTTAGGCTAAAGGGTACTAAAACTAATTCGAAGCGCTCCATCCCAGAGGGCATCTCCCTACCTGCTGCTAGAATTGCGTAAAAGGCAATGATGCAGGACAGGTCAGTAAGAAATTGGCATTCATTGGAGCTGTCGGCTGATGAATTCAGACAGACCCTAAAGTTTACATATATATGTGTGTGTATATCTATATGTATATAGCCACATGTATCAGTGGAAACTATGCTGAGAAGGATAATTGCTTCAGAGGCTACATCTCCAAATATGCACACAAGCTGGAGGATTAGCATAACTATCGTCTCTGAATACCTGGGGAGGAGGTAGGTGTACCAGCCGTAGGCTGAGTTCTCAAAAATTCTCTGGTCCCTAGCAGTTACTGCCGTGCTGGTCTCTGTGGCAGTTGCGCAGCAAGTTAAATTGGTTTAATATAATTTGGAAATCTATAACACTTTTCATTTCCCTATGTATCCCAAAGCACGTAGTGTTTAAAGAAATGAAGTCAGAATTTTCTCAGGACTATAATTGGAGCAGCAAAGAAAAAGAACTCGGAGAGATGTAATGGAAGTGGAAAGAGGCCTCGCAGAAGTCCCTAGTGGTCCATGAAAAAGATGTCTAGACAATTAGAAGCCTCCAATATTCCTAACAACAATAGGTACTGAGTGATTATTATGTGATATGCACCTTGCAGAGTGCTTTACATGAATTATCTCATTGATGCTACACAACCACCCTGAGGTTGTTACTATCATGATATTGATTCTATAGATCAGGACACTGAGGCTTAGAGCTCACACAGCCGATAGTCAATAGAATGGGAATGTGAACAGACCTCTGTGGCTTTCCAGAGCCCAAGCTCTTCAACATTATTCTAGTGCTTTTCTGAATCCTTGTCAGCCAAGTACCTTCATAACTTTTGCCAAATTCAGCTGCCACCTGAATAACCATTTATTCAATATCTGTTTAACTCACCCTGCCCCCACTTAAAAAAACATTTTACTAAAAGAGAAAACAAAGATACAGAAAACTCCAGAAATAAACATAGGGATAAATGGAGGCAAACAATTTGGTGATCACCAGCCAGGGCAAGAAACAGAACTCTGCTACCCACCTCGGAACCCCCTTCATGTGCCATCAATCAAAACCCCTTCCTTCTCCCACAAGCAACCACTCTTTTGACTTTTTGGATTTGTTATTTTAGTTGTATCCCTTGCATTTCATTATAGTTTTATTACCCCAGTGTACATCGCTGAATCCCATAGTTTAGAGTTGCTCTTTATAAAAATATGGTATGTCTTTTAAGTATTTTTTAATCTACAGGATCTCCCTCCATCTTTTTCTTTTACTGCAATTTACTTGCTATAGATCTTGGCTGTTTGTCTTATGGAGGTTTGCTCAGTCTGGATTTTGCTGATCGTATGCTCACAGTACAGTTCATCATGTTCTTCTGTCTTCCATATTTTCTGTAAATTGGCAATTGGATCCAGAGGCTTGATAGACACAGGCTCAAAACATGTGACAAAACTATTAGGTGTTGTTGAATTCTTTCAGCAAGAGGAGGTACATAGTATCTGTCGACCTTAAAGCTTAAATCTATTCATTCATTAATTAGTCAAAGTACAGTGATGATATTCTAATTCTATTATTTCATTCTTTGTAAGTAACTAATTTTTTCTTACTATGATGAATTTGTAGATTTAAACATATTTGAAGGATTTACATCTCTTACAATAATTACACTTAATAAAGCTCAAAATGTTCTATCTTTGGCCCACTGGAACTTACTTGGTTTGGCTCCTGAGTTCTTTTGCTATGACCCTAGTAGTGTTTGATAGTTTTCTTACTATCTGGAATGAAAAATATTACAAGATTATCTTGTGATTTCCTGCCTCAGACTTAGAATCTACTATTTCTCCAAAAGCTCTGTTCCTCTAAGTGAAACGTGATATTTTAAGACCATAATTGGGCATTAGGGAGGTTTATTGTTACAGTATTGGTCATAGTTTGCAGGCATTTTCTGTGGAAAGAGGAAATAAATTCTGTTACATACTTAAAATATAAATTTACAGATATCACATGAATTCATACTAATACTTCCAATTCAAATTCAGGACTATAGAGTCTGCTTAACCTTTTCTGTATTACAGATCTCCTTTCTTCCACACTGAGAATTTTGTTTCCTAAGGACACAGGAAATACCAGAATTAGAAAATCCCATGTTACTTATTTTCTTTTTCTCCCATTACACATACGCCAATCTCAGTGCAATAATGAGCCTGACTCTACTTCTGATGTGTGGCTGTGGACAGCTTTTAAGCCCTTTCTTTTCTCTTTTCCTCTTGCCTCAAGTCTGGGTAAACTGATAACAAAGCTTGCATACTCCCTCTCTTGGCACTAGTGGAAAGTTCAAACCATGCAAGCCCCAGACCACATATGGGAATCCTCATCTCAGCCTCACCCCCAACCACAATAAAACTCCAAGCTAGTTCCCCTCCTTCCTTCCTCCAGACAGTTTTGGACCTGCTGGGAGCCTGCCTCGCATTGCACAGAAAGCCTCATGATGTAAGAAACTGTTTCATACCGATTTGATGTGTGTGTGGCATCACCACTCTCAACACTTGACCTCCTACTTGGGAGGGGGATCCCTCCCATCTCTGAGGGGTGACCTAAACACTCAATATAAATGTTACCATCAAAATAACTTCTAAGAGGTGTTGAAATTGTTTTGTATATGTACTCCCTGTTCTTGCCCCTTCATGTTTTTGTAGTTAGAGCTACATTGTCAGAGTTAAAGCCATTTCATTCTATTTTTTCTTTTTCAGGACTTATTTAGTCATAGTCATTCAAGTAATTATATATTTACCGTTCAATCTGTGTACAGAAGTATCTCTAGACATTTTAGTTGTCTAAAACTTGATTTGTAGATTTCTCAGGAAATGATCATCAGAACAATATTCCCTGGGTTCTTATATGTTGCTAACTATTGGTGCTCTAGTTAGAGCACTTACAGGTTAGTTTTGTTTGATATGAAATCTTTGTCTTATGTTTTCTTTCTTTGAGTGTATTATTAGTGTTTCTCCATTGTCTTCTAGTAACTTAAAAACAAGTTAAAAATAGATTTATTGAGGTATAATACATGTGCAATAAAATCCATCAGTTTCCAGCTTCTTGAAAGTATTAGAAAAGTTGCTTCATTATTGTGTCACTCTATATGTTGTTTTTTGTGAGAAGATGGAGGCTAACTTGGAATCCATTCATTGTAAGTGATATGGTCTTTTTGTCTGGCACACAGCATTGCTTGCAAAAAGTTGACAATCTAATTTTCTTTCCTTTACAAGTTACTTGCTTTTTCCGCCTAGTTAATGCTTAAATAATTTTTTTCTCTTTTAAAGTCAAGTAATTGTATGAATATGTGTCGTCTGTGGTTATGTTGAATTGCTATTTTCAGATATGCATTGTATTCCTTTGATATGTAGTTAGTATTTTTTAACTACAGGGAGTTTCCTTAGATTATAATTTATTTTGTATTTTTTATGTTCCCTTTGTTTGCTCTGGTTTCCTTTTTCAGGGATGCCTGTTATCTGTGTGCTGTATTTTCTTTGTTTATTTTCAGTATTTCTCACTTTATCTCTTTTTTTGTCTTTCTTCATTTCTGTTTTAAACATTTTCCTTATTTTCACTTTCTCTTAAGGAATTTCTATTGCATGTATTTACCCACGTGTTCTCTCTTGTTTAGTTCTCATTTCTGAGATTTTTTATGTGTAATTTTTTCCTGTGTTCTGTGACCTAATTTCTAAGTTTTGTGTAGTTTTCATTTATGTTATTCTTTCATTTCCTTTTTTCGTGTTTTAAGTGTCTTTTAGTTAGTTTAGAAATGGAGGGTTACCAGTTTTTATCTGTTTATGGGCATGTTTTTCTGGGAAAGATGTTATTCTGTTTTTTATTCTTATTTTTTCTAAAAATTACTTTGTGTGGGATTTAACCTCAGTCCTTTTCTCATACTCTTATTTATATAAAATTCATTTCCCAGAAATTTTAGAAAAAAGCTGTGCTCAAGTTAAGATAGGTTTTCTAAATTCACAAAGCTCCCTCTTCTGTGCTTTTGTATAGTGTTAAAAAAATAGCAGTTTGCTTTCTGAGGTCTCCTGGCTGTTAACGTTTTCTAATTTCATCTAGATATTTTTTCCCCATTTGTTTCTATTCTTTCTATCCTGCTCAATTTTATTTCCATTCCAGGAGTTTATCTTTAGTCTGAGGTCCTCTCCTGGAAGGGATTCCTACCTAGCCAGTTTTGAGAGTTTATAAAAGGTAGCCTTTTCAGTTCTCTTGGGATCTTACTATAGTTCACTTGTACTCACCCATGATTAGGGAGGGAAAAATCACTCCCAGTTTTAGCCGCTGTTCTCAAATTGGTCTGCCAAGCTTTCTGATGAACGCTTTTGGTTATTTGGGGTTCCCTCATGTTCTCCATTAATGTTTGACTTTGCTATTTATTTGTTTTCTTTTAGTGTGAAGATTCAGGAAGATTGAAAAACATGCTGTTGTTGTCTTCTGATCCTCTCAGAATCTTTTACTAACCTTTTCTTTTAATTATATTTTTTTAGGGTGGGGGAGAAAATTTGTGTCTTGAGATAAAGTTTGCATGTAATAGAATTCACCAATGTTATGTTTCTTGAGTCATCTGAAATGCTGTTTTACTGTTGAGTTAGCTTGTATATTGCTTTTGAGAAGTCGGAAGCTAATTTGGTATCTATTAATTTTAAATGACCACATCTTTTTGTCTGGAGTTTCAGATGTTTTAAAAAATTAAATTCAGTGTTTTAGTAATTCCACTAGGTTCTGTCCTAGTGTTAGTCATTTAGGGTCAAAATTTTCAAGGTACACTGTAGGTTACTTCAATATATAAATTTAATTCTTTCATATTTCTAGAAAGTTTTCTTGCATTATAGTTTTAAAATTTCATTCTGGTTTACTGTCTTGCTTTTCTTCTTTGAAGCCTCCATTATACATCCATTGGGTCTTCCTTCATTATCTTCTACATACCACTTTCTCGCTAATATCTTTTATCTAATTATTTATTTTATTTTCATTTTCTTGGTTGTTTTCTCTTCTCAATTTTATGTGATATATTTTCAATAAAATCTATTTTCACTTGAGTGCTTTCTAATCTAGTCTTCATTTCTGAGAAGACTGTCCTCTTCTTCAATTTTCTTTCTCCAAGTTCAGCCAATTCTCATCTTATGTCATTTTGATTTTTGGCAATTTCTGTTACAAGTTTTAAATTTCTGGTTGAAAGGTACCTTTCTCCTACAAATGCTACTTTAATGATATTTAATTCATGTTGGAGCATTGTGTTACAGTTTTCCTCTGCTTCCTGGTTGATATTTTGGAAGGATTTTTTTTTTAATGAGATGTTTTTATTTTCACTTTCCGTTTTCTTCTTATATTAGCTTTGCTTGGATGTCTCCTGATATTTTCCATTTATGTTAAAATGCCTTGGAATTTTTCCAGACAAGCAACAACAGATGTTTATATAGAGGTGTGGGAGGAGATAAGTCTCTTTTCTTTTCTACAGTGCAGTACACTTTCTTGAATAAATGATGTCTCTTTGGGGAGAAGAAGGGTCCTGGTTTTCTGATTGTGTCTTCTATTACTTCAGCAGAAATTTTATCTTAAACTACTTTCTTCCTACTTTCCCTTCACTCCCGAGCCACTCTAAAGCACACCACATTGGTCAGGGTCCAGTCGAAAACTAAAGAATGCAACAGTGATTAGAAATTGAAAGCCTAATATAAAGAATTCTTAACTAGTAATAGTTGAATATTAAAAAAAAACATGAAAGAGGACTCTCAGAGATCAAAAAGTAGTATGTTCAAAAAAAAAAAAAATCCAAAAACAAAAAACCAGCTACTACTTCTAGGCTGAGGGAAAGTGGCAATAAAGAAACAAAGAATTTGGAAAAGCACCTTCATCCTCACAAGCCTGAGATTTAGACCTTTGTAAAGAGGAACATACAGCCTACCTATAGTGACAAAGCTTGACGGAAAGCCTGGTTCAAGTGGGGATCCAGTTGCCTGCTATAGCTGGAGCTGCTGTGGCTCATGGGAGCCACCCACATTCAGCCGCCAGCCAGGTAGAACATGTTCAAGGTGCAGCTGGAGATTCCAAGGAAGGAGCCCATTGACTGTGTCACAAGTGGCCACTAGGTGGAGACAGAGTAGCCTGAGGGCAGAGCCAGCGCTGGTCCAGGAAAGCCACTAGGCTGCAATGATGAATAAAAAATGGCTGGCTAGAACCTGGAAAAGAAGTGTGTTCATGTGGTGATCACCTTGAAGTGTGATGTCAGCACCCTCTGTTGATAAAGGCTTGTGTGCCAGCTGGCAAAGGAGAAATGTCTACAGGGTCTGGTTTCAGTATTAACAAAGCTGCACAAGAAAGGGTGGATTCAGAGCTGGGAGACAATAAACTGGTAAATGGTACAGAGTCCTTCTTTTCCAGGTTGTCATCTTCTCACCCAGAAACAGTGCCTTCCCAATGCTGCCACATTTGAAGCTATAGCCTCTCAAGCACGCTTTTTCCAATTCCCAGTTGTCAGTAGTCTTATTTACTCTCTCAGATATTTTCTCAGTATTTCTCAACTCAGGATGGGATCCTCTCTGGAGGTAAATTTGTATGTATGATGCCATCTCAAAAACATTGTACTCTCCCTTTCTTATCATAACCCCTGACGCTACTCTGGCATGAGCTACAGTTGTGGCTCTGCTGGTTTCAGATGTGTATTTTCCCACTTATGTGAAAAATAAAGTTTGTAGCTTTCTTTGTCTATTACTGTGCAGAAACACCACTTAAGTGGCCTGTAAAAATAAGCATTCATTTCTTGGTTATCCATCTTTGGGTCTGCTGAGATTTGGCTGATCTAGGCTGGGCTTAGTTACAAACTGTGGGTTGGGTCCAAGTCCACAAGCTTCTCATCTTGCCCTATTAGTGGCTACTCAAGGCATGCTATATTCATAACAAAAGACAAGAGTGTAAGAAAATAAGCCCCTCTATAAGAATACATTTCAAGTATCTATTTACAAAACATTCCATAGACCAAAGGTATATGACCAAGTTCAACAACGAGACAGAAAAATGTGTTTTCCCCATAGAAGTTGGAAGAGACAGAAAGTGAATATTGGCTGAACAATAATTTGCCATAGATTTCCTTTCTATCTATAAATATCTATATACCTCCCATACTCAAAATATTCTCACTTCCATCCCAAGAGTTCTCAAAGTCTTATCATATCATGACATAAGGCTTGAAATCTAGGATCTTATGATCTACATCAAATATGCAACTCTTCTTGATACAGAGACTTTTGAACCGAGAAGGCAAGTTGTTATCTACTACCACTCTGCACATATCCAAATATATATAATGTTGGAAGAGAAACAGGTTAACTTCAGTAAAAATTCTTTTTTTTTTTTTTGTTTGTTTTGAGATGGAATTTTGCTCTTGTTGCCCAGGCTGGAGTGCAATGGCGTGATCTCGGCTCACTGCAACCTCTGCCTCCCGGGTTCAAGCAATTCTCCTGCCTCAGCCTCCTGAGTAGCTGGGATTACAGGCGTGCGCCACCATGCCCGGCTAATTTTGTACTTTTAGTAGAGACAGAGTTTCTCCATGTTGGTCAGGCTGGTCTTGAACTCCTGAACTCAGGTAATCCGTCCGCCTTAGCCTCCCAAAATTCTGGGGTTACAGGCGTGAGCCACGGTGCCTGGCCTCAATAAATATTCCAATTTGAAAAGGGCAGGAACTGCCATCACATAAAACATAGATACTGGTTCTTAGAAATTATGAAATCCTGATGGGCAAATATCAGATTTCACTACACTGGTGGTAAAAATGTTTCTTCATTAGGCTCTGGTGATGTCTGTGGAAGTAATCCTAAATCCATCATTCCTCACTCATTTTGACTCTACCCTTTAAAAGTTCCTTCTTGGTTTTTTATTTGATTTCTATCAACACCTGTGCCAAAAGTCACATACACATATTTTTTGACACATGCCTGTGTCTTTCTAGACTTAAATTGCAGCAAATTTGGGCAAAACATGCTTTAACAGAATCATGTTCAAACTTTCTAGTTGTCCCTTTATTTAGTTAAAAAGGTCTGCAGATGTTACCTTCATCTCTTTAGTGGCATAAGCAAGTATTATAGCCATACCTTTTATTTGATCTTTATCCTGAAGTCATGTTTTATTGCAAGCAGCCTGGGGTTGGCCTTTTCTCTGACTGATGTTGTGGTCATAATGGCAACACCTTTGATTTAGTAATTAGCGCTTTCATTTTCCAAGCCTATAATATTCCTTTAAATATTGCTCACAAACCAGTTAGCATTTTTCTGATTGAATCTCTTTCATGTAGTACCTTATCAAATGCAGCTACAAGCGATCAGCTCACACTTTCAATGATTTGTCTCAAAACTTCCTCAACCAACACTAATGTTTATTAGGTAAATATTCTGACTTCTAAGATATTGCAGGCCATATTTTCCCAAATAATTTGACACTGCATAAGACAGACTGTTATTTTTCATTCTTACATGACAATCTCCTCATTGCAAACTTCTCAGTCCCCAAATTAATACCAAATAGTTTAAGTTTTAATTATAGTAGCATCTCACTTTTGGTACTAATTCCTGTATCTATCAGCTATTGCTGCAAAACAAATAACCCTAAAACTCAGGTGCATAAAACAATAAACGTTCATCTTTCACTTATGTTTTTGCATGTTGACTGGGATTTAGCTCATCTAGCTTGTAAGGTTTGCTTACAAGCTCAGGTTGTATTCAGGTCCTCTTCAAATGTCTCTTATCCTTTATGAACCAGCTGCTAAATGAGGCATACCATACTCTTCTCATGGCAAAAGACAGGAGTACAAAAGAACATGCTCTGCCATGCAGGAACATTTCAAGTTTTTGCCTGCATCAGTTCTCAATATGCCACTGACCAAAGCAATTCACATCCCCACTCTTAATATCAGAGGTGGTGGTTGAGATTCTTAGGTGCGAAGGAGAGAGTGAATAGCTGTTGAACGTTAATCTAATCATTGAATATACTATAATCTGTCTCCTAGTTATGCTATTGTGGGCACAGGTTTTAGCTGTATTTATTCCACTTGTTATTTGGCTTTGAAGGGTGTATGAGAAATTTAGATTCAGGCAACTGCCATTATCCTATGGAAACCTAGAAGTTCTCTGTTTAAATCAATGTAAGCATTTCTTTTTTCTTTCTTTACTTGGCCCCAAGTAAAAATATCCCTAAATAAAAGATTCAATGTGTTAGATTTATTTTTTTATATTAAAAAATCTATTTGAAAAACAGTACCTTACAATCCTAACACTATCAAACTTCAATAAGAGCAATTTTAGCATCAACTAATGAACAGTAGCTCAATTAACAAGAGATCAATCAGAAGTGCTTTAAAGGGAGCAGCAGCACTGGCTGATGTTCTTCTGCCCAGTCTCTGGGCGTTCAGAACCCGGCTCCAGGGAAAACAGAACCTGATAGGTGCTTGGATCCAAGCCCTCACATCATGACCCTCCTTTCTCCTGGGGTCCTAGTGTCTCACGGTCCTCCTAGCACTTCTGGGGCCCTGTGGGCTGAGGGCAGAACCTCAGGAGCCAAAGGGCCCCTCAGGAAAGGTTGGAACTTGGCCTCGCAATCAGCCGGCTTCTGCCTGTTGTAGTCATTCTTTCCGGAGTGCCTGGAGCACTCACTCAGTGGACACAGCTAGCAGCCATCCAGCCTACCTGGGCCGTTTTCTCATGGAAAAGGATTTCCCTCTGAAAACCGGAAGTCTCTTTCTTTAATTCCTGGGCTAAGTCTTGGGACATCTTGTAGCAGTTGCGGGTCTGACACGCGTGGTTCAAGTTTTTGTGGACCTTGAGAAGTCTCTGGCCGAGATCCAGGCAGTAGGCGTCCTCCTCTGCGGGCTCCCGCTGAGGCCTCATCACATGTTCCTGGTGCAGTTCTTCTCCGCTGTGCTGTGAAGTATGTGGGATGTGCCTTGTATCAGTCACTGGGGGAAGCTCAGGAGGCTTGCTTTTTTGTGCTTTTTTCAGAAGTTCACCTAGATCCTGATGGGATGACCTGCTCATTTCATTTAGAACCCTCAAGCAGAGGGTTCCGAGCGATCAAGGACTGGCCTCTGGCATGGGCGACATGAGGCCACCACTGGCCGCATCTTGGTTCTGGCCTTTCTGTGGACCTCACCCTGCACAAAATCCCTTTGGGTCCACTCCTGCCTTCTTCTCCCCACATGTTGCCCCCTGACGGTAGAGGCCACCACAGCAGTGCCCGCCCAGATCACGCAGAGTATCCATAGATTTGCTGGTACTAGTCCCGGGATTCTGTACATCACTAGCGCTGCTGCCCACAGGTGGCCAGAAGCAGCTGAGTAGGCATGTCTTGGCAGGCAGCAGACCCTCTGAGGCTCCTGGGGGCTTTGCAGTTCTACCTCCAGTTGCCAGTGGCTCGGGGGTCATGAACAAAGGCCCACCAACCAGATGAGACTGTCCATTGGACTGGGGGAAGGCAAAGCACCCCATCCCGTGTTCTAGAAAACTGTGTCCTTGATTTTGCTGGGCAAATAGAAAGTGTCATTACTTATGTGATGCCTTGGGGGAGTGGAAAGAGCTCACGACAGCCCCTAGCTCGGGGCACTCCAGGCCCCACCTGGCCCTACAGCACAGCTAGCAGGTCGAAGCAGGGCCATGCCATAGCCCTGTGTCCACACACGATCCTCTCAGTGCAGTGTACTGGGCCGTCCCTGCTGAGGCTCATTACCCTGATTTCAAGTTTCCTTCTGCTGCAGGGAAGCCTGGTCCTGTCTGCAAAGACTCTGTCTCCCTTGCTAGATTGAGCTCCTTGAAAAAGGAACTAGGTTTTCTTTATCTCCCTGTCCCCAGTAGCACGCCAATGCCCAGTATACACTAGGGGCTTAGTCGCTGTTTGTCTTGTTTTCTTGTTGACTCTACTCTGACTGAGGACATGCCACTTTCCCCTCTTGACTTCCATATTCAGATCTGTGAATAAGAGTAAGTAGGTAAAGGCCCCTCTAGCTTTAAAATCCCTCTAATATAGACAACTCTGAAGACAGAACTGGAAGCTGAGGAGAGGTGAATAGAGCATTTTCCCCGGCTTGATGAGAGGACCTATAGATCTTGCTGTTAGGGTGGTATCCTGCCAGTCAAATGCCTCTGCAGAATTTGACCCTAGTTTTCAAATCAGACTCCAGAATAATCTTTAGTGTTGGTGACTTTGTGTTGTTTTTGTGGTAGTTGTTTCTTTTGTTAAGACTTTGTTATTCTTTGGGAGGCCGAGACGGGCGGATCACGAGGTCAGGAGATCGAGACCATCCTGGCTAACACGGTGAAACCCCGTCTCTACTAAAAATACAAAAACTAGCTGGGCGAGGTGGCAGGCGCCTGTAGTCTCAGCTACTCGGGAGGCCGAGGCAGGAGAATGGTGTAAACCCGGGAGGTGGAGCTTGCAGTGAGCTGAGATCTGGCCACTGCACTCCAGTCCGGGCGACGGAGTAAGACTCCGCCTCAAAAAAAAAAAAAAAAAAAAAAAAAGACTTTGTTATTGACACACAGCTTCTGGAAATCTTTTTCATGGAGAGTATCGGCACTTCTTTGGCCAAATTGTGGGGGTTCAGGCTCCATCTGCTTGGCACTGCTGTCTGGGCCCCAGCATGTCTGCTGCATCCTATTCCTCTACAGAGGTTTCTTCAGACACTATAGTGTGACTGGCCATGACATTTGTCACAAGTGTAAAAATAGTGACAACTGAGAGCCTGAAGCTGCTGGGATGAGTGCCCGACGCGGAATCCTGTTCCCTGGCAGGCATATTTACACTGCGTTCCAGTGCTCGGACCTGCTCCTTCCAAGAAGACAGGATGCCAGGATGGCCGGGACTCCGCTTCCTGGGACACCATGATCTTTGTGAGCAGCAGACCTAAAGTGGTGCAAGCCATCGTGAAGGTGAGGGTCAAGCGCGGAACGGTCACGTTGCAAAGGCAGCGGCCTGGCCTTTTGTGACAAGCAGAGTGAATTGGCCTCCATCTCGCCCTTGGTGCTACTATCTTGTCAACACTTCCCTCAAGAACACTGTGAGCTCTTTACCAGGACTCACTTTTCAGCTTCCCTTCACCCCATGTTCACTGGGTGGCAGTGGCGGCCTCTCTGGCTTTGCCAGGGACTAGGTGCAGGGAGGGGCAGCCTAAAGCATGAGGCAGGCGGGCAGCCTGTGTAGGTGCCTCTTACCCTTTCCACCCAGACAAGAAATCCACTCTAGTCAGTAAGTGTCTCTTCATCCTATGGGTGTTAATAGCCTGGGTGAGAGGTTTGGCTCCAGTACTTGGCATGCAGTAGTAACACTTACACAGCACTCGCTATGTCTGAGAGGTGCTCTAAGTGCTTCACACATTAGTTAATTTAATCCTCACAACTCTGACATTAGCACTGTTATTATCTCCATTTCACAGATAAGGTAAATGAAGCACAGAGAATGTGTGAGTTGCACATAGAATGAAGAGAGTTGCCCAAAGTCATGTAGTTAATAAGTGGCTAACCTAATCTGTTGTTGTGTCTCTAATGGCAAGCTCTCTATGAGGATTTTTTGAGTGAATGAATGTCCCAAACCCATTATGTGGTGTTTTAGTCAATTTTGTGCTGTTGTAACAAAATTACCTAAGACTGGGTAATCTAAGAAGAACAAAAATGGATTCCTCACATTCTGGAGGCTGAGTCTAAGGTCAAGGCACTGGCAGGCGAGGGCCTGATCTCTGTTTCCAAGATGGCACCTGCTGTTGTGGCCTCTGGAGGGAGGAGCACTGTGTCCTCACACAGCAGAAGCTCAAACTCCCTGAATGCTTCATGAAACCCCTTATAAAAGAACCTTAATCCCATTCACCAGGGAGAAGCCCTCTTGGCCTAATCACTTCTTGAAGTCCCTACCTCTTAATACCATCAGAATGGCCATTAAGTTTTAATGCCTAAATTTTGGAGGGGACACATTCAAACCACAGTATAAGATTAAGCAGAAAAGGCCAGTCAGAGTTTAGGGCCACGATATGGTGTTTTCGAATGATAGGACACCTTACAGAATAGTCTACCTCTCTGAAGTGTTAGGATATGTTTGTTTCATAAAGGAATATCAAACACCCCCACCTCCAACAGCTATTAAAGCAATACTCTGTTTAAAAAGAAATACATGCAGTGTGCTGTTTATTTGAATCTTTGCCTGCAGACGGGCGTTAACTCACCACTAGACAGAAATGAACATTCTTCTGTCTACTGGACTGCATTCGTTGCTGAAACAATATCAGACACTCCAGTGAGAGATTATGTGGGCCCTGAATGGGTTAAGAGTTCCAGGCACAATCCTGAGGCACCCTTAGAAACAGATGATCACCTTTCTTTTTCCTTTCTCCCTTAGGCAAATATTAACTCAGCTGGTTCTTAGGATTTATTTGTGCTTAAGATAAATTAACAAGAACCAAAGAGCCTTTCTCAGGTGTCGGTACCAGGCTACAGTGCCCTGAAGACAGCAATCCATTTCAATTCCAATATCACTGCCTTTCAGGCCACATGGTGGGAGCCCACAGAGTTTGCCACGGTATTCGGGCCAAGTACCTTGCAGGCTTCTGGAGCTGGGAGCCCCTCACACTTTGAGGCTTTAATATAGATTTCTCTGCCTGCTCACCTGTATATAACTGTGAGGGGCATTAGAGCAAGAAAGAATAATGTGACCTTCAGGGGCTGTGAAAACAATTGTGTCCTCTATGAATTTGTAGGTTGAGTGATGAGGCAAATTAGGGCTTTAGCTTATTCTTCAGGGTGAAGCACCTGAGACCTTGAGTTACCTTGATAATATTTCATCATTATTTCCTAATACCCAGTAAGAGCTCTGCCCTGCCCCTTCTTAATTAAAGAATTCAGAAGTCCTTGAAATAAAATTATGTTCGGGGCTCTCATCTCCTGCCCCAGTTCTGCTCCCCTCCCATCTCAGTATAGATAAGGATCAAAGACACATCCTAGTCTGACCAAAAGCCAAATAAAAGAATATATGTCACATCCATTTAATGAGTATTTATTGAGCACCTACTAGATATTTGGAGAATTTTGGTAGAGCCCTGTTGCTCCAGGTCAGGTCCTTGGGACGGTAGGCAAAGCCGGGCAAACCTGGATTTTGTTTCTGATCCAGCTGTGGGACCTGGCTTAATTAATTTCTCAGTTGCTTTATCAGCAGATATGAGATTATAATTTTTTTTATCATTTTAATTGACACACAATAATCGAGCATGTCTATGGGGTACAGAGTGATATTTTAATACATGTATTCAATGTGTAATGATCAAATCAAGGTACTTAGCCTATCCATCACCTCAAATATTTATTATTTTGTTGTGTTGGGAACATACAGAATCCTCTTTGAAAATATACAATATTTGAAAATATACAATAGTATACAATAAGTAGACAATAAATTGTCATTAACTGTAGTCACCTACCCTGCTATAGAACACTGGAATTTACTCTTCCCATCTATCTAGCTGTAATTTGTATCCATTAACTGTCTTTTCCCTATGACCCTTGCCCCTCTACCCTTCCCAGCCTCTAGTGTCTTCTATTTTACTCTCTATTTCTATGAGAGTAACTTTTAAAAATTTCTCATATATGAATGAGGACATGTGGCATTTGTGTTTCTGTTCCTGACTTTTTTTACTTAACGTAATGTCCTCCAGGCTCATCCATGCTGGCGTGAATGACAAGGTTTCATTCTTTTTTTATGGCTGTATAGTATTACATTGTGTATATATGCCACATTTTCTTTATCCATTCATCTGCTGATGAACATTTAGGTTGATTCCAGATTATAATGTTTATACTGTGAATCGTACATACTTCATGTACAATGTGTAGCATAGACAATTCCTCATAATAGAAACTCAACAAATGTTGGTGCTGTATCATTCCCTTTCCTGCTGTCCTTTTCTCCCTCCTCACCAGGTACAGAGACAACAGAGGTAACTGAAATACAATCCTTGTTCTTGAGGGGCCAATCTCGTGGGGAAATACATTTGTAAGGAGAGATATTCCAGTGAAATACGATGCCTTCAGAGGAGAATGCACAATCTGCCATGAGAAACCAGAGGAGGAAGCAGCTGATATTCTAATAAAATTAAAGCTGGAGACATTTTAAACGTCGTATAGCTCGCTTCTTCTGTTTACAGGTGAGAGAATCCAGGTCCAGACAAGTCATGTGACTTGTTCAAGGTCACAGCACGTTTGTGACAGAGCCGGGTATACAACTCAGAACTCGATTTCCAGCTTGTTGCTTTGTCACACAGAACATGTGACGGGGATTGAAAAAGGAAGGAAAAAAGATTTTGCATCAAACAGGACACAAAGCTGGAATGAGAGTAGCTGCATCTAGATGCTGGAAGAGAGTCCTGGAGCTGTGGGAATCCAGGGGTGGCCTGGTGCAGGCAAAGCACCATGTCTGCTCTGTAATTGGGAGCTTGAGTCCAGTTCATGCTCTGACGGTCCCTACGCCCTTTCAGAAAGTAGGTTTTCTGCCCCAGAAGCCAAGCTTAAGAGGGAGTTCTGCTGGGACAATTCATTCTAAGGAAGGACTTGGCCGAGGGAGAGAGCTAGGAGGAGGAAAAAGTATGTCCTTGATGTTGGAAACCACCAGGAAAGGCATTGAGGACTTTGACCATGCCAGGGAGCTTGCAGTGTGAGATAAAACTGTGTTTGAACCTGAGATGGGAGCATCATTTTCCTGTGATCCACATTAAAGCTTTGGAGGATGCTGCTTTTTAGCAAATGTCTGGGAATTATCCATGCCTAAGGAATTGTCTTCAGAGATCCTTACCAGGAACCTAAAGCAGCTCCCCCTCTCCCTCCCCCACCGAGAGCGCCCAGGGAACTCCTGAGGCCAGAGGGTAGGAGGGGAGGCAGTAGTCCATGTGGGTGCTTTTGCGAGGGTGCAGGTGGCTTTCAGATTAGCCTCAGAAATTAAGGACCTATTCATCCAAATCCTCTCTAGCCCACCGATGTTTAAATTACACTGAATATTTTAAACCTCAGAGCAAAAGAGCGGAAGCAGCCTAATCACTTGGGTGTTGGAAATATAAGGAAAACCAGCCATCATCACCCACCTACCTCCTAATCTCCTACCTTTGGTTCCACTATCAGAGCATATTGACAATTCAGGAGTCTCATTTTTTGGTTTATAGGGAAAATGATGAGAGTTGAGTTGATCCTGAAAGGAGCAACAAAACAAAGATGTGTTGCGTGGCCCCCTAACTCCATGAAGGAGTGCAACTTTCTGAAGGTGGTTTCCAGTCCTGTCGTCTTTTTTCCCCAAACCAAGCAGGAGCCGAGGCTCTCAACAGAATGAGCATCTTTTTACTTTTTTTTTTTTTTTAATCTTAAGACTAGAGTTTAAGGTCAGAGTCTCGTTATTAGTATTGACCCAATTATTTATCTGATTTAAGAAAATAGTGTTTAATAGGATAAATAAAAAGAAGTCTCTGGCTAGGTTTTGCTCACTCTTGTCAGGGCTGCCTCTTATTCTTGCTATATTTTAAGTCAAAACATACTCATTCTCTGAGTCTTAAAGTCAGTATTAATATGATTTCTGTTTCTTTTTTCCTAAGGGGGAAAATAAACTGAAACAAAGTCCTTTTGGGAAAACGCCCATTAAAAAAAAAAATTTAGTTGTTTTGAATACATAGTAGGTGATTTGTTTTTCTAAGACCACCAGAGTGGGCACAAAAGAACCAGCGAGTAGGCAAGGCTAAAAGCAAAACTGCAAATTTATTCTTTGGTCATCTAGCTTCAGGGACAGGAGCTGGGGGAAGGGGGGGGGTTTCTAATACAGTCCCGACAAGAGTGGGGGCTGAGAAAGCCCGCCCCCGGCGTATCTGCTGGGAGCGACTTTTCTAGGAGTGGAAGGGCAATAGGCGGGGCAGGGGCATGTCGGGGGAGGGGGGGCGCTCCGCAGGTGCCACCAGGTAAATCTTGGTCTCCTCGAATTGACATCACCTGGTGCATGCCTGATTAATCTGCACCTTCCTGGGCGTCAGCTGCATTCTCGCACACACGGGAAGAGTTGGTGGTGAAGAAGAACCCGGAAGTGCACCATCCTGCCTCCGTTCGTCCAAACAGTAGGTGTATGTATCTATGGGTTACATGGGATATTTTGATACAGGAACACTATATGTAATAATCACATCAGGGTAAATTGGGTACCCATCACCTCAAGCATTTATCGTTTGTTTAAGCCAGCATCTACTTAACAATTCCTCATCTCCCAAGGCTACATAATTACAGTGAGAACTTTCAGAAATCTATGTTTACGTGTGTTCTTTTGGCTTAAATCCCCTTCCTCATTAAAAAGGCAAAGAAGGGCCGGGCGCGGTGGCTCAAGCCTGTAATCCCAGCACTTTGGGAGGCCGAGACGGGCGGATCACGAGGTCAGGAGATCGAGACCATCCTGGCTAATACGGTGAAACCCCGTCTCTACTAAAAAATACAAAAAATTAGCCGGGCGAGGTGGCGGGCGCCTGTAGTCCCAGCTACTCGGGAGGCTGAGGCAGGAGAATGGCGTAAACCCGGGAGGTGGAGCTTGCAGTGAGCTGAGATCCGGCCACTGCACTCCAGCCCGGGCGACAGAGCTAGACTCCGTCTCAAAAAAAAAAAAAAAAGGCAAAGAGGGCACAGTTGTTTGCCTTCAGCACTCTCCTCTCTATATCCAACCACATTTAGGGCAGCTTTCCATGGCTTTTAAAATTCCTTTCTCCTTTCAGTCTGCTCCTCTATATCCTGATTGCCATAGAGAAATAAATATGTGGCAGAGTCCTGTGCTTTTGCAATTCCAAGGAAACCTACAGAGCAAGGCTGTGGAAACTGATGTTCCGTTTTACCGGGGCATTATCAAACATGTTGGGTGCAAAAGGGCACCTTTTAGCCTTTTCTTAAATTTGCATGACCTGTATTGTCTATGCAGATTATGAATGAGCCTGAGGAGTCTGCACGTCTAACTTGTCATCATCCCAGAAAAATCAAAGTGTGTAGGTAAAATGAGCACAAGATTTGGAAAAGCAAGGTACTTGGATGCAGGAGAATAAACTCTTAGCCCTTTTGAGCATGAGTGCTTCAGCTGCAGAACAGGATTGAGAATCCTCACCTGAATTGGTGAGGATTCACTCTGAAATGAAAGCTAGCTAGATAAAACCTCCTTGAAAAGGTAAAGAAAGGTGGTGATTTAAAGCTGGCTGATGCTGAATTATGGAGGAGCTCTTTGGAAATTCTTTTTTATCTGTATAAATGACAGAAATTTAGTGTGATCCATGTGGCTAGCACCTGTCACATATCGTCTGCTGGCACTGATGCCTCACATCTTCCTTAATTTTCTGCTTCTTTTTTTCAATTAAAGCCCTGTGTCCACTCTTCAGCCTCTGAATCCTCTCAGCAATTCTGTCCTCTAGTTTTAGTGGATTTCCCAGGGGAGGAGCTCGAGCAACCCAGCAGAATGTGTCTAAGAGCGCTTGACTCTTCCAGGGAACGATTCCTTATTCCCAAATCTGTTGCTAGAGATAAGCAAGAGATTATACATTCCTGAGACCTGGGCGTTACTTGAGTATCTAGGGGAAAATCAAGAATACTAAAGGGAAAAGGAGAAAAGGGCAAGAGCAGCACATTTTATTTGCATCAGGCGAGAGTGAGAAGTTACAGAGAAAACGTTGCCCTTTGCGTGGAGGAAGACGGGAAATCAATATGAAAATGGCACTAAAGAGGCACGGGCTTTTCATGGTGTTTACTTCAGTTGCTATTATTCAAAGAAGGTCAGTGGATCTCAGACATTTGAAGGTGGCACCTCTCACGTGACAGTAAGAGCCCAGCTGACATAGGCCAGTGGCTACATGGACCACTACTGGGATCAGTTTCCTCATCTGGAAAACAAGGGGCTGTAACTACATCTGTGGCTTCCAACTCTCCCCTCCTGGGAACAGAGAGCTTCATCAAACCTCAACCCTCTCCCCCCAGCTCCTGTATCTTTTCTCTGGTTATTTTGTCTCTGTCATCTTAGTCTCCTCAGTGCTCCCTGCTACCTGACTGCAGCAGGATGACTTGTCCCACCCGTCTGTCCCATGGAGCCAGTCCTGAGCCTAGATAGAGTAGGTCCTCACTTCCATTGTGTGATACAGGCTGTATGTGTGTGTGCATGTGTGTGTTGGGGGAGGCTGAAATGACTTCTTTCCCTAAATGTCTCACCCATGCCAAAAGTTTTCCCATTGATTATTTATGTTTACCTCTTTATAAGACAATTTGTTAAAATACCAGAAACTGCGAGAGCAATCATATGGGTCTAATCAGTCATTGACGCTTTCAAGTCTATAAATGTTTCCCTGTAGCAGGTTCTGAGGAGGGTAGGGGGAGATCGAAGGAAAACAACCCTTCATATTTCAGTCCAAAGCTGTTGTTCATAGGTTATTCATCTGGTGGCCCAGCTGCTGACATAGTGACGTGCTTTCATGCCAGTTCTACAGCCAAATTGCAACCATGCGGAAGCTGGAAGCTTCTTGTCATCTCAGAATTGGTCATATCCAGTGGGGTAAAATCTGAAGCCAGAGGGGCAGAACTAAGCTCACAGCATCTGTTTGCTGGGTTTGGGATTAGAAGAATTTTGATTTAAATGTGCACTATCAGTAGTTGCTTGATGAAAACAATACCTAGCATTTTGTTTTTTTTTACTATCCCTAAGGCAACTCTGGTCCAATGAAAGTGAGAGTCTAAAAATCCCAGGATTATAGGTAATAGGACCTACCCTTCCACATCTGTACAGTTTGTATGAGTAGAACATGATTTTAATTTTCTATTGCCCTCATCCTTGCTCTTATATCCAAATACCCAGTAGCACGATCAGGAGCAAGGGAACTAATTTTCAAATACTAACAAAGTTATTCAAGGGAATGGATGGACTTTCTGTGGCTGCAGTTGGCACGTCTTTTTCAGAAAGCTTGCCTGTGGCTGACAGCCTGCTTGGCACAGTTTCACCGGAGTCCTTTGGTGATGGAGAACAGGGCTGACAGGATTCAAATGGCCAGATTCCAGAGAGGCCAGGGAGGGCCACAGTCTGCACACCAGGGGAGACTGAGACCTGAGAAGGGCATCAGCTGATGAATATATTCACTCTAGGAAAGGGAGGTGTAGCCAAAGAGAATCATTTAGGAGAAGTAGATTGAGAGCAGCTATTAAAAATCCTGAAATGAAGATATGGAATAGTGCTGGCCACCTCCACACATGCCCACATGGAAACACAGTTAATCCAGCAGAGCCGGCCCTATGTGGAGATGCTCAGCCCCAGGCTCCTAGGTGTTAAGCACTTTTCTGTCTATAATATGGTGGAAACCACCCTAGACTTTTCAGCACACCCAAAGTAATAGAATTTTAACTGGGAGGGAATTATCCAGCCAGGGACTAGTTTCTGGCTCCTTTTGAAACTTGGTGTGGTTGTATGGCTAAGCTCTCACCAATAGAATGTGAGTGGAAGTGATGTGAGCCACTTCCAGACCTGACCGTGAAACTTGGCTCATAGGCTCCTCCATACCACCCCACCTCCATGCCACCTTTCGGTTTGGCTGGAATACCAACCTTGCAGTAACCTTGCGAGCAACATACTGAAAATAATAGAACCAGCATCTCCTGGGTTCCTTGAAGAATGCTTGGAGTAGAAGGCCCACTACCTGGCCTGTTCTAGACTATTTACATGAAAGAAAAAACCTTCTACTCTGCTCAAGGCATTACATTTTGGGTCTTCCCACTGGCACAGTTTAGACCATGTTAACTAATATATACAACAACTGGGCAAAGTAGGTGATGTCATCATTTTATAGCTAGGAACCTGCAGCTCTGGGAATTTAAGAGATTTATTTATTTACCCAATGTCAAGATATGAATGTGGAGTCATTATCTGAACTGAAGTCTGTCAGGTTTAAACCTTTATCACCCAGAAGTACCTCTAGAGCAAAGGGGTACCAATAGATGACTTGAATGACAAAGGGATCTCTGATTTGGCTACCCAGTCCACTAACCCAAGCCCAAATTCATACCACCTCTTTCCACGGCTCCAGCTGCTGCACTGCTGAACTTGATCTTCAGGCTAGAAGAATGTGAGAGCTGGAATGGGTCCTAATAATCACCCAGCTCAGTGGTTTTCAAATTTCATTTGGCAACAGAAACACTTCTAATTCTAATGAAATCTAAAACTCAGAAACCCTGTGTGTGAAACAGTCCAACACAGAGCTTGTCTCTTTGAAGTGTGGGCCTGGAACCTGGCCTGTTTTCCACTCACCTCCACAGCCTCTGAGTCCCTTGAAGCAGGTCAGAGAACAACTGATCTGGGTCAGCCCTTCATTTCAGAGGCAAGTAAATAGTGGAGCATGAAGTGTCTTCATCAGGACCACACAGAGAGTAAATGGCAGGGTGGGAACAGGAACCCAGCCTCCTGGCTTTTGAATTTAGGAATCTTTCCATTGTACTGGTGTATTAGAGTTCTCTAGAGAAACAGAACCAATAGGAGATTAGATAGATATAATACAATGAATATACCATAATATACAAATAATAAAGGATTGGCTCACATGACTTTGGAGGCTAAGAAGTTCCATGATATGTCATCTGTAAGCTGGAGGCCCAAGAAAGCTGGCGTCTCCAGTCCAAACCCAAAAGCTTGAGAATCAGGAGTTCTGATGTCCCAGGTCAGGAGAAAGATGGATATCCCAGCTGAAGCAGCCAACAAATTTGCCCTTCCTCTTCCTTTCAGTTTTATTAAAGTCTGCAGTGGATTGAATGAGGCCCACCCACATTGGTGAGGATGATCTTTACTAAGCACATTGATTCAAATGCTAATCTCTTTTGGAAACACCCTCACAGTCACACCCAGAAATAATGTTTTACCGGCTACCTGAGCAACCCTTAGCCTAGTCACGTTGACACAAAAGATTAACCATCACAACTGGATTTCCTCTTTTGAGATACCAGCCCTTGAACCAGCTGCAGATCCAAGATGCCCAGCGAAGGCAGAATGGCAGAAGGGTCAGAGTTACTTGTTATATTAACATTTTGATTTCCGTGTAACAAATGACTGTTAAGCACATGTTTAATCGAGGAGACAACCCAAGCAGGCTAAGTGTGAGCAACAAGTCTTGTTTATTCACTCGGGTGTGAGCAGGCTGAGTCCGAAAAGAGAGGCAGCATTGAGGAATGAGGCAGACAGGGGTTTATAGGCTGGGGTAGCACATGGAAAGTTACAGAAGGTTACAGCTGGGGTTGGTCATTATCGATTTAGAGTGTTGGTTAACTGGCTGGAACAGGAACTTGCTGTTTTTCTTCTTTGTGGTCTTTCTTTTGTTGCTTGGGGCCTCTTTGTTCCAGGGAGCTATCTGGAGGTATAAGTGCCAGTCACAGAGTTCACTTCTGGAGGTGAACATGTTGGTCACAGAGTTCATAATGGCTTGGCAATAATGCAGTCACACTTAGGGAGCCTAACAATTACCACAAACATCATGGCTAAAACAACACCTACTTATTATGATCTCAGAGGTAGTCTGGGTGGGCTCATGCTGGGTTCTCTGCTCAGGGTCTCACAGGGCTGAAATCAAGGTGTTGGCTGAGCTAGGCTGTAGTCTGGAGGCTCTGGGAAGAATCCACTTCCAAGCTCATTCAGGTTGTTAGCAGAGCTCAGTTCAGTTCCTTGTGGTTGTAGGACTGTAATTCCTGCTTTTTGGCTGGTTATTAACTCTTGGTCACTCCTGGCTTCTGGAAACTGCCCTCTTGAGGTCATTCCCTATAACTCCCTCCATGCTACCAATAGAAAACCTCTTTCTCATCAAATCCCTCTCTTATTTATCTCTCACTTCTCCTTCTGCCACTAGCTAAAGAAAGCTCCCTAGCTTGTTAGGTTACACCCATCTGGACAATCTCCCTATTGCAAAGTCAACTGATTAGTAACCTTAATTACATCTGCAAATCCCTTTTGACATGCAATGTAACATAATCTTAGGAATGACATCAGAGGGTGAACGTCATGGGAGCCTGCTTAGAAATCAGCCTACCACATTTGCATAGTTACAACTAACTCTAGAACACATCACCTTCTCTTGGGGACTCTCAGAACAATGGTAACATGGTTCTCTCCTATGACCTCCTAATAGCTTTTGCCAAATTCTCTCTGCTAGCTTCCTGGGTAGGATAAAACAGCCTGATTATGCATCATTTCTAATTTAACCTGGTTTGTGAGGCAAAACAGGTGTTAGACTCTGTAGGGTGTGTTCCCAGCCTCAGCCCTCCCTACAGGCTATTTCCGTCCACACATAGGAAGGTAGGAGGCAGGCCTGAAATCCTGGGGCTGTCAGAAAAGGCAGGGGGGTCCCTCTGGTGGCACTCAAAAAATGACGATCAGAACAATCTTCTCCCTTTGTAGATGACTCCGGAGGGGAGACAGGATTTAACCAAAACTGACTAGCAGGACTAGTTGTAGTTCTTAGTTCACTGTTCTTTCTGCTTCTCACAGTCAATACTAGAGTCAGCCGGTTTCTCTGTTGATTCTTTGCCCTGGCTTTAAGGTGATCTCAGAAAAGCCTTCCACAGTGTCTTCAGTTTGTTTCCTGACCCTGGCCCAGCAGGTAGGATTGCTGGCTACATTATCTAGGCCTAGGGAGCATGAGACATTGCCTAGTTAAAGCATCATGCTGACAGAGTCTGACAGAGCACCCCGGAGAAGCTGCCTCCCACTAGGTAGAGAAGACAATGGAGGTGAGAAGACAGGCAGGGTTTGAAAAGATGTGGAGAGCAGCAGGTGGTATGGCTAAGTTCTCTGGTTTCTGTTTTTTTGGCTTTTGGTTGTGTGTGTGTGTGTGTGTGTGAAAATGGGTTTGGCTTTGTAATGTGGATCCCAAGGTCAGATCAAGGTCTGTATGTGAGACTGGAGGCTCCAAGGCTTGTGGGGGGTTTCTGGAGGCAGGACCTGAAAAGGCAGGTAGATAAGAGATAGGATATTTTATGCTTTATGGAACATTTGTATGTATGTTATCTGATTATATTTTCAGAAGTGAGAATTAAAACAATAAAGGATAAAAGAAATAACGTGACACATAGAGCAGCCAGCTGGTCTTGAGGTTGATGCAGAACCAATTTTTTGAGTAAATCCCACCTCCCTGCATTTCCACTGACCAACTGAGGGGCTGGTTAAGAATCTTTGCAGTTACTTCTATTTCAGTGAGTCCTGGAAAATATATGCTGGCCTCTAGTGAGGGATGGCTGCTACCAGTGATATCCCAGTTTTGCTGATGAGGATTTTGGTTCTAATAAGTCAGATCTCTCTGGAGATAGAGCCATAAACCACAAGAAGGGGGCCTTGTGTAGAGATTTCCCCGGGGTTCCTGAATTGTGTAAGGTGAGCATTGACAACACCCTCACCCCACTAAATAGCTCTGCAAGGTCCACATCTCAAACCGTCCCTTCTCCAAAAAGAATGTCTTGGAGGGAAAGGTGGTGGAGAGGTGGAAACGGGCCAGGACTCTAGGGCAGATGCTGGAGGAGGTGGCTGCGCTAGCCATCACTCTGAATCAGATGCTCTGAATATTCCTTTGAGTTTGGGTTGCTGGGTGGGGTAGAGGTAAAAACAGAATTTACAGGTACAGGTTTGGGAGAGAGTAAGTCACTACAGGGTGTCCAGACCTAGGGAGCCTCTTTTTGCAACAGAGAAAGTCTCCAGATTTTTGGCTGGAGGCCATCCCAGGCCCACTTTTTTTCTCTCTGAAGTCCAGTATCTGGCCACTGGGCTGGCCTTCTGGAGAGGCCTTCTGGCTTCATCCAGACCTAGGGCACCCCCGTCAGAGACAGTGGGAGGCCTCTGGTGTTGTCAGGCATCTTCATTGCCAGCTTCAGTCTTCTCTCCCAGCTCTTCTGTTCCCTTCGAATGGATGCAGTTTACAATGGGCTTATTAGAGTCCTAATTGAATGGTTAACACACCAGCCATTAGCAGCTGCTAATGAGGGAATCCAGGGGATTACAGTATCAATTACCAAGTTTGACTTCTGAATGTGGCTCTGCCAACAGTGGACTCTTATGAGAGTCTTTAGAAAGCGTGACAGAGAGAGGGAAGAGAGCCATGCGCACCCAGTGTGACTGTGCCCTGCTTGTACCCAAGATAAGCTCTTTTTTTTTTTTTTTTTTTTTTTTTTTTTGAGACGGAGTCTCGCTCTGTCACCCGGGCTGGAGTGCAGTGGCCGGATCTCAGCTCACTACAAGCTCCGCCTCCCGGGTTTACGCCATTCTCCTGCCTCAGCCTCCCGAGTAGCTGGGACTACAGGCGCCCGCCACCTCGCCCGGCTAGTTTTTTTGTATTTTTTAGTAGAGACGGGGTTTCACCGTGTTAGCCAGGATGGTCTCGATCTCCTGACCTCGTGATCCGCCCGTCTCGGCCTCCCAAAGTGCTGGGATTACAGGCTTGAGCCACCGCGCCCGGCCTTGAGCCACCGCGCCCGGCCGATAAGCTCTTACAGGTGCCCACACTCATGTGACTGCACAAAACAGGTCCTGGGGCAGTTATGCACCCATGATGGAGACGGCATTCATCCCAAACACCTACACAGCTCTCTCCCAGGTCTTCTCACCCTCCATACAACACATATGCTTATTTGCCCCACAGCTGTTTTCTCCTTCTCTGCTCCACCGCCTTCTATAATCCATGTTAGCTCATCTGTGGCCTTCTTTCACACCTTCAATAAAGATCATTCTCAAGTTTCTCACTGCCCACATCCTATCAGTCACTGAGCCCTTGGAATCCCAACTTTTAAACATCTCTTAATTCCCTCTCTTCCTTTCCCTTCCCTTCTTCCCCTTCCCTTCCCTTCCCTTCCCTTCCCTTCCCTTTCTCTATTTCTTCTTACTTCCCTTTCTTTCTTCTTCCTTGCCTTGCCTTTCTTTCCCTTCCCTCTCTCCCTCCTCCCTTCCTCTCTTGCTTCCTTCCTTCTTTACGATTGCCTTAGTTCAAGCTCTTACCGTCACCATGGCAATAGGTCCAGGAGAGTCAGAAACCTGGTCTCTCCATCTCTAGTTCATCTCCTCTCCCATGTCCAAATCATCCTCCATGTCTTTTTAAAAGGTAAATGTGATTGTCACTACTTAAAGCCCTTCAGTGATCTCTACTGCTCACAGGATAAAGCGTAAGTTCCTAAGCATGGCATGATAGGGCGCCCATAATCTCCATCCTCAGTCCATCTCCACCTCATATTCCACCATTCTCTGCTTTTCAGACTGAGCTGGAGCCGTAGTGATATGCCTGTCCCTTTTCCAAAGGCCCAAGCTGTTGGGCGCACCCCTCACTTAGCACATGCAGCTATGTCTGCCCACTGTGCCTTTCCCCTCTTCATCTGTGAAACTCCTACTTATCTTTTAAACCTCATGTATGAAGTCTTCCTAATTCATTCCTCTTAGTCATGTGCCCTGTATGTATTTCTCTCACTGCACCTATTTATACTAGACTTATATGACTCATTTGTCTCTCTTGCTGTTCTGTGAAGTAATATATGACATCAATGTTTATTTTTGAAAGCCCATTGTCTAGCACACAGTGCCTGGTACATCATACACATTCAATAAGCTAATACTACTGTAGTGTGTGTTTAATTGGTGGATTAGAAAATTGGCGATTGTTTTCACAGCTCATTTCATGGCTCTATATTGACATGTATTTTATTATTCTGTGAGGGACTGTTAGTTGTTCACAGTCTAATTCTTTTGGACCCAAAGAGAACTGTAGAGTGATACAGTTCTCTTTGGGTCCAGAGAACTCCCAACCCTCTGCCCCAATAGTTCAGTGCACAGACTTGGGGTCTATGAATACTCTTTGAATTGAATTTAAATTCACAAGTGTTTATTGAGCTCCCTGTTCTGCTTAGACCCTAGAAGGAGGTACTTGAGAAAAATATCAGAGATTTATGAGTTGTACTTATCTTCAAGGTCCTTCCAATTATTTTACCACCTAACTGTGCATAATCATGGACAAATACACGAGTTCTCTGCTCCTCAATGATACCAGGATATCAATTGTGAAAGGGTGCTTTGCAACCCCAAGGGAATTCGGTGTAATAATGATAGCAGCTATGGTTCATTCACCACCTACCATGGCCATAGCTGCGCTGAATGCTTTCATCTGTGATTTACCTGTACACCTGTACACCTGTGATTTGACTGTCACAACTACCTTGGGTGGCATGTAGTCTTGTGCCCAGGTTACAAATGAGAAAACTAAATCTTATGGAAACTGTTAAGAGGCAGAGCTGGGACTTACACCTGCTGCCAAAGCTCTAGGCTGTCATCTCATGGTGACCTACTGCCCTGTAACTCCGTGTGGTTAATATCAATCAATCCTTCCATCTGTGGAGGGAAGTGGAGGGGAGCTCTGTCCACTCCTGTCCTTCCTCTCCATCTGTGAACGCTTCGCAATCCTGCTGATGGTCCGCACATCAAAGCCTGTCAAGTTGGACAAAATGAGATTAAAAAGCAGATATTAAACAATTACCTAGAGTCAGAAGCTTTGTTTCAGCCTACAACTTATTTAGGTTAGGGACTTTCTGTATCGAATTACAGAGTCTCAAAATGAAGAGATTCAAGCTTCATGAGGGGAGAGACTGTTGTTCCCTGCTGCCTTCCCCATATCTAGCAAATTCCCGGCACATAAAGAATACCATGCGTGGTAGAAACAGAAACATTTCAGCAGAGTTTTAAAATGCTATATTTATTACTTTCTTGAAGCATAGCTATACCAGGGATAACTTCTCCTCTATAAACCCAGTGAGAAAATCCATGGAGTCTACGTGACATTCAGAGTCAGAGGCCAGGAGCTGCCTGCTTCCCCAGGCAGCCGCTTATAAATCAGAAAAGTAAGACAGCTCTCGATTTCGAGGTTTATTTTGCCAAGGTTGAGGATGTGCTCAGGCAAAAGAGACACAAGCCACAGTAGGATCTGTGGCCCACACTTTTTTCAAAGCAGGTTTTGAGGGCTTCTGTATTTAAAGTGGAAAAGGGGAGCAGGAGGGAAAAGAGGAAAAGAGAAAAAAAAAGGGCAGGGTACACAAATAGGACGGCGGCTACATTCTTTTGAGGCTTTGATTAGTACTCCCTGAGTCCACATGATGCATGTGAAAGGAGGAGTAGAAGAACAGTCCATTATGTATTTGTCTTGCTGTCAGTAAACCTGCCCCTCACATAAGATAAACGTAGAGTAGAGGGAGAAGTCAAATATGTATTGCCTTGGGGTGGGTGGAGGGATGATTTCTACTCTGCTTTCATTCCATACTCATGAAGATAAGCTGTTAATTCACATGGTGGGGAGAGATCTGTTTAGGAACACATAGAAAGGCAGTTTTTTATGCATGACTCAGTTTCCAAGCTTAACTTTTCCTTTTGGCTTAGTGAGTTTGGGGTCAGGAGAGTGTATATTCCTTTTACACTCTGTATCCCTAGCTCACTAAAAAGGGAAATTTTGAAACAGGACTGGGACTAGTGAAGCTGCCTTTGCAAAGATTATGATAGTGAGAGAAATCTGACCTAGTCGACTCCATCTTGCTTGTAGCCTCACAGGCTGGCTGTCCTCACTCATTTTTGGGTGTAGGCCAAGCCAACCATGGGATAAATTTAGTTTATAATTTAACTTAAAGGCAAGGATGATAAAAATTCTTCCCTAAAACGAACTCCCTCCTTGCTCAGGGACCAAAAACTAATGAATGGCCATGAGATTAGGGCCTGAATTCTGCTAAAATGTAAGCATAGTTTCAGTAATCACTTACTTCTCAGGAGCTATGTGGCCAGAGGTCACAAGGCGTGTGACTTCCCCAATTGCTTCTATAGATAATATTGCTATTGCTATTGTAGAACCTAAGATGAGTCTTTTGAGATATGTTTCAGACCTTTGCATTCTGGCAACTGACTGGCCCCCCCTGGACCCATGACTCATGACTCATCTCGTCCTGGGGCTCCACCCAGAGGCAAACTCAGTACACGAGAACCATTTTCCACACCCCTATGACTTCATCCCCAACCAATTGCAGCACCCATTCCCCATACCCCTGCCCACCAGATTATCCATAAAAATGCTAGCCTCTCCGTTCTCAGGGAGGCTGATTTGAGTGATAACTCCAGTCCTTCCACTTGGTGGCCGTGTGTTAATGACACTCTTTCTGTATTGCAATAACACAGTCACAGTGAATTGGTTTTGTCTGTGCAGTGGGCAGGACAAACCTGTTGGGCGTTTACACTATGGTGAGGGAAGAGAGGCTCCTAGGGTACAAAATTCAAGAAGCCACTCGCTCTCAGTGTCCAGAACCCCGCTTCCCTGGCCTTATCCTAGTCCTGCCTCTGCTTCAAAAGAAACGTATGCTGCCAGCTTTAGAAAAATGATGGTCTAATTGCTATGAAAATGTAAATGAGTCCTTAAAACTTATTATATTAAGTCATTTATTTGTATCTCTCTATGCATGAGTTTATTTGATTTCTTCCTGAAATTAAAGAAATGGTGTTTATATAATGATAGTTAAATCAGGCTCCATTGGTCCAAACGTGTTTTTTTTTTAATACTTTAAGTTCTAGGGTACATGTGCATAACGTGCAGGTTTGTTACATATGTATACCTGTGCCATGTTGGTGTGCTGCACCCATCAACTCGTCAGCACCCATCAATTCATCATTTATATCAGGTATAACTCCCCAGTGCAATCCCTCCCCCCTCCCCCTCCCCATGATAGGCCCCAGTGTGTGATGTTCCCCTTCCCGAGTCCAAGTGAACTCATTGTTCAGTTCCCACCTATGAGTGAGAACATGCGGTGTTTGGTTTTCTCTTCTTGTGATAGTTTGCT
>NC_045443.1:13458279-13597644 GCF_002776525.5 Piliocolobus tephrosceles
TGCCCACAAGAGAAAGCAGGAAAGATCTAAAATTGACACTCTAACATCACAATTAAAAGAACTAGAGAGGCAAGAGCAAACACATTCAAAAGCTAGCAGAAGGCAAGAAATAACTAAGATCAGAGCAGAACTGAAGGAGATAGAGACACAAAAAACCCTCCAAAAAATAAATGAATCCAGGAGTTGGTTTTTTGAAAAGATCAACAAAATTGACAGACCGCTAGCAAGACTAATAAAGAAGAAAAGAGAGAGGAATCAAATAGACGCAATAAAAAATGATAAAGGGGATATCACCACCGACCCCACAGAAATACAAACTACCATCAGAGAATACTATAAACACCTCTACGCAAATCAACTAGAAAATCTAGAAGAAATGGATAATTTCCTGGACACTTACACTCTCCCAAGACTAAACCAAACGTGTTTTTTTAAGTGCAATTTTTACTGAGATAATTATAAGTTACATACAGTTTTATAAAATGGTACAAAGAGACTCCGTTATTTTTTAAGTCAGTTTCCTCCGATGGTAACATTTTACAAAACTGTAGCATAATATAAAAACCAGAATATTGACATTGAGAAAATCCATAGATTTTCCTTCTGATTTTCCTAGTTTTATTTACGTTCAATTGTGTGTGCAAGTGGTCTATAATTTTATCACATATGTAGATCATGTGTCTACCACCACATTCATACACTGAGCAGTTCCATCAGGATCCCCATGTTTCCTTTCAGAACCGTTCCCTTCAGCCTACCCACCCTCTCTTTTACATTCCCATGGCTTTACATGGTCTTTCCCAATATCACATGGATGGCTATACATATTCCATTGTATGTTGGATGCATCTTTTAAAAAACTATTCTGGAGATTCACTTTACTTAATTTTTTCATATATTGAGGATTATTTCCCTAGGAATTCCTAGAACTCATCCTTCATTTTAAAAATTCTTAATCTGATTACCCAGAGCATCCTTCATTTACCAACTCTCCTCCGAAGAAAAGAGAAGGCTGCTTCCAAACGGTGGACCTGACAGCAGAGAACGGAGTCTGGTTAGGACTAGCATAATCAAAAGTACATATTGCAATCTCCAGAGGCAATTTCAAAAGAGAAGCTGCAGTGACAACTGGTGCAATGAGAGTGTTATTGAAATAAGCGCACCCTTCTCCCAGGTCACTAGCCTGAAAATAGCAATTATCTGAAAGTGTAAGTTCTGGCTTTGTTTATAAGAGACATCAGGCATATCATCTAGTAGCCTCTTCTTATATCATGGGAGGAAAGGTAAAGTGAGAAGGTCAAGGCAGTGACCTTGACCTTATCAGTGAATGATAAGGGAGAGTAGGCTTGTCTAAGAACCTTGAGGTGCATATTTACAGTTTTACATTTTTTTCAAAAGAAGAAAAAAACTTACATTTTTTTTTTCTTTTGAGACAGAGTCTCACTCTGTTGTCCAGGCTGGAGTACAGCGACGTGATCTCGGCTCACTGCAACCTCTACCTCTGGGTTCAAGTGATTCTTGTGCCTCAGCCTCTTGAGTAGCTGGGATTATAGGCACGCACCACCACGCCTGGCTAATTTTTGTAGTTTTAATAGACATGGGGTTTCACCATCTTGGCCAGGCGGGTCTCGAACCCCTGACTTCAGGTGATCTGCCCACCTTGGCCTCCCAAAGTGCTGGGATTACAGGCATGAGCCACTGTGCCCAGCGCATAGTTACCTTTGAAGGATGAAGGACACTGTCAGGCAGGAAGAGGTCTGTTGTAGGAAATAGCCCAGCTGAGGAGGAGAAAGGCAGTTTGCAAAGGAAATCAGGTGGGGTGTGGGGCCACCTGGATCAGGGCACAGCAGGGGAATAGAAGCATCTGGAGGATACTGTCAAGAGAATTCAGAATGAGAGGAAGAAAGCTTGATCCATCCATTGGCAAGGAGAAGACGAGAGCAGCTGGGTCTGGGTCCCTTCTGAGGCTTGGGTGGTGAGGACTTGCACATCTTGTGTGAACCTCCTGCCAGAGAATGAGGTCTACCAGAAAGAAGTTCAAGTACTTGGTGGAAAGCTCTGGCCCCTCCAGGAGAGTGGGTTGAGTCTTTGGGCACAGAGGCTTCCTTTCTTTGCATGCATTGGCAGGATCGTCCTATGACCTGGACCATTGAGTTCTTGTCTTGGGCCCTGTGATTTCGAAGGCCCTACTCTAGCCTGCCTCTAGTTTTGCCTTTCTTCATGCACTTCAGCCCATCTTTCACTGGGCTGAAGGATGTTTCCACCTGGGGCCAATACCTGTCACCCTTGTCTAGACGACCGTGCTCTGTCAAGCTGTGTACCCAAGACCCAGAATTTGTGGCTCACATGGTCTCATACCCATTCCAGAGCTTTTGCTGACCTCTTTCAGGCGTCTGTCCTCTCAGGGGTAGACCGTGCTACTGGGTGTGCATCTGGGCTGGAGACATGGCTATTTGAGGGCCAGGGTGTCACTTCAAGTGGTAAGATAATGACTCCCTGGCTTTAAAACCACAGCCATGTGTCTGTGGCCCTGCATGGTATAGGGTGGACCATGGGGTCAGGAAGAGAAGTGTGGGCCATGGGCCTACAACCTCCCTTGTCTCTTCTCCCCAGGCCCTGCAATCCTCAGGGATAGGCCAATGGTTTGGTCCTTGGAGCAGCTGTAATTGTGCTGCCTACTCCAGTAGCCAGGAAATGCATCTGATCTCTCTCCATTTTCTGTTTGAAATGGAAATTGCTTCATTTGTCAGTTTGTTAGACTCCCAACTAATTACCCTTACAGAATTCCAGAGGCGTCCATCAGCCACAGTCGTCACAGCCCCTCCCAATCTGAGTGCCTGAGAGAGGCACTCAGCCCTTTCTACCCCTATTTTTTGGCAAATGAAACAAAGGGTGAGCAGCCTTAAAAGGAGAGAGAGGTTTCTAAGGACTGTGTTCCTCAGCTTACTTAATTATTATAATCACTGGGGCACTTGTTAAAAATGCTAATTTCTAGGCCCTATGCCTGGAGAGCCGGATTCTTTTGGTTGGGTGGAGATGCAGGAACAGTGCTTCTCAGCCTTGGCTGAACATTGAAGTCACCTGGGGAGCTTTAAAGATTACTAATACCTGGGTCTCAGCCCCAGAGAGTCTGGTTTAATTGGCCTGGGGTGTGGCTTAGGAATCAGAGTTTTAAAAGCTCCCTGGGTGATTCTACTGTACAACCAAGGTAGAGAAACCCTGCCTAGTGACCTCTGCTTTTAACGCAAGCCCCCAAGGATTCTTCTGACCACAAAGAGTCAGGAAATATGGCAGTTGGTCCCACAAAGGGAAGTGCAGAAAAGAGTAACAGGGACAGATTTTCCTACCTGCAGGAGAACTCATTTAGATTTTTTTCTGCTTTTTTTTTTTGTTTTTTGCGGAAGCAACTGGCAAGCTCCTTTGTCCTCTGCCTCTTTCTCCCCAAGCTGTTTCTCTAAAGCAGTAAGATAATTACTCCATGGCTTTAAAACTCTAGGAATGACTCTCCCCACTCTCCCCCACCTATCTGATAATAGCCCTCACTTTCTTTTGCACAAACATTGACTCATTTTTCTCTGAGGGAGGTAGAACAGGTATTATTATCCCCACCTGAATCCGAACCTAGTAAGGTTCAAGAGTTGTTTGTTTCTGGGGTAGACATTGCCTTTTATTTTTTCCCCGTTATTTCATGAGCTGTGCCCCACCTCATTCCCTTCTTACGGGTTCACATTCCTAACATGTGACCTGAATAAGCAAGGATATTGCTGGGGACGTTAACTCAAGCCCTCAGAAGAGGGAGCCAAGGTGAGTATTGGCTCAAGACAGAGAAGATGGCAGAACTATCCCATAGGTGATGGAAAATGCTACCCTGCAGGCTTCTGGGATTCCACTTTGCCTTTCACCCATTGCACCAAACATATCAAAGTCCAGTGGTAAGCCCTGGGACTCCTGAGGACAACTCATGGGCACAACCTTACCTTTTCCCCTTAGCATGTGCCTCACTGATGCTTCTTGGGGTTTAGGAGGCTCACATAAGCAGCTGAAGGCTAACATACAACTTGGAGTTAGTGTTGACTCCCAAGGAAAGGTCAGATGTACGTTGGAAAAGGCACTGGGCTTCAAAGTAAAGAGGATAAGAAGCAATCAACAGTCTGCTCAAACTGTGTCTGTCAGTTTCTAATTAGCCACAGCACAGGCAGCAGCTTTGAGCGATGGGAGCACACACCAGTCCTTTCAGTAACCTCTGTCCCTAGATAGGACTCTGATTTTCAAAGTGCCCAAAAAGGCAGATTCTACAAACTATAGACCTGTGAACTTAATGTTAAAACACAGTCAAAATTCCACCAGGTTATTGAAGGCTTTGTTTAGAAGCATCTAGAAAAAGACACTAGGGTCATTTCAATCCAGCGTGAATCTACTGAGGACAAATTGGAACAGGCTAACCACAGTTCTTTCTCCAATAAGATCACCCTCGACTGGTAAATCAAGAACAGACATATCATATAGAACATGTGGACTTCAGTTGCTGAATGACATGGACTCGATATCTAGTTGTGGATAAGAGAGAAACACATGGATTGGATGCAGAGACGTACAGGCGTATTGGTAACTAGGTGAACATTTGGGCACCGGAGGTATTGCTTAATGAATATGGAGAAAAATTATCTGTAGTTGTCTGGCTTAGAATCTCTCCTTTTCTTCTGCTTTATTCAAATGTATTATCTATGACTTGGATGGAAATATAGATTTTCAGAAGATAGGAACTGAGTAAAACTGTCTTTCTCTATATACACACAGATAGATTTTTGAAAGGCTGGATTCAAGAGTGGAATTGCACAAGATAATATTCAACAAAATGTGCCGTGTTGCATGCTATAAGAAAGAGAATAGGTGCCGTGCCAAGATGGCCGAATAGGAACAGCTCCAGCCTCTAGCTCCCAGTGTGAGCGACACAGAAGACGGTGATTTCTGCATTTCCAACTGAGGTACTGGGTTCATCTCACTGGGGCATGTCAGACAGTGGGGACAGAACAGTGGGAGCAGCCCAACGAGTGAGAGCCGAAGCAGGGCGAGGCATCGCCTCACCCAGGAAGTGCAAAGGGGAAGGGAATTCCCTTTTCTAGCCAAGGGAAACCGTGACACACAACACCTGGAAAATTGGGTCACTCCCACCCTAATACTGTGCTTTATCAAGGGTCTTAGCAAACGGCACACCAGGAGATCATATGCCATGCCTGACTCAGAGGGTCCCACGCCCATGGAGCCTCCCTCATTGCTAGCACAGCAGTCTGAGTTCTAACTGCAAGGCAGCAGCGAGGCTGGGGGAGGGGTGCCCACCATTGCTGAGGTTAAGTAGGTAAACAAAGCAGCCAGGAAGCTCGAACTGGGTGGAGCCCACCCAAGCTCAAGGAGGACTGCCTGCCTCTGTAGACTCCACCTCTGGGGACAGCGCATAGTCAAACAAAAGGCAGCAGAAATCTCTGCATATGTAAATGTCCCCATCTGACAGCTTTGAAGAGAGTAGTGGTTTTCCCAGCATGGAGTTTGAGATCTGAGAACGGACAGATTGTCTACTCAAGTGGGTCCCTGCCCCCAGTAGCCTAACTGGGAGACATCCCCCACTAAGGGCAGACTGACACCTCACACCTCACACGACCGGGTACACCTCTGAAAGGAAGCTTCCAGAGGAACGATCAGGCAGCAACATTTGCTGTTCAGCAATATTCACTCTTCTGCAGCCTCTGCTGCTGACACCCAGGCAAACAGGGTCTGGAGTGGACCTCAAGCAAACTCTAACAGACCTGCAGCTGAGAGTCCTGACTGTTAGAAGGAAAAATAACAAACAGAAAGGACATCCACACCAAAAGCCCATCAGTACGTCACCATCATCAAAGACTAAAGGTAGACAAAAACCACAAAGATGGGGAAAAAGCAGTACAGAGAAGCTGGAAATTCTAAAAATCAGAGCGCGTCTCCCCCTCCAAAGGAATGCAACTCCTCTCCAGCAACAGAACAAAGCTGGACGGAGAATGACTTTGACGAGTTGAGAGAAGAAGACTTCAGACAATAAAACTTCTCTGAACTAAAGGAGGAATCACAAACCCAGCGTAAAGGAACTAAAAACCTTGAAAAAAGATTTGACGAATGGCTAACTAGAATAACCAATGCAGAGAAGTCCATAAATGAGCTGATAGAGATGAAAAACATGACTTGAGAACTATGTGACAAATGCACAAGCTTAGTAACAGACTCGATCAACTGGAAGAAAGGGTATCAGTGATTGAAGATCAAATGAATGAAATGAAGCGAGAAGAGAAGTTTAGAGAAAAAAGAGTAAAAAGAAATTAACAAAGCCTCCAAGAAATATGGGACCATGTGGAAAGACCAAATCTACGTCTGATTGGTGTACCTGAAAGTGACAGGTGAAGGCAACCAAGTTGGAAAACACTCTGCAGGATATTATCCAGGAGAACTTCCCCAACCTAGCAAGGCAGGCCAACGTTCAAATTCAGGAAATGCAGAGAGCGCCACAAAGATACTCCTCGAGAAGAGCAACTCCAAGACACATAATTGTCAGATTCACCAAAGTTGAAATGAACGAAAAAATGTTAAGGGCAGCCAGAGAGAAAGGTTGGGTTACCCACAAAGGGAAACCCATCAGACTAACAGCAGATCTCTCGAAAGAAACCCTACAAGCCAGAAGAGAGTGGGGGCCAATATTCAACATTCTTAAAGAAAAGAATTTTCAACCCAGAATTTCATATCCAGCCAAACTAAGTTTCATAAGTGAAGGAGAAATAAAATCCTTTACAGATAAGCAAATGCTTAGAGGTTTTGTCACCACCAGGCCTGCCCTACAGGAGATCCTGAAGGAAACACTAAACATGGAAAGGAACAACCAGTACCAGCCATTGCAAAAACATGCCAAAATGTAAAGACCATTGATGCTAGGAAGAAACTGCATCAACAAATGAGCAAAATAAATAGCTAATATCATAATGACAGGATCAAGTTCACACATAACAATATTAACCTTAAATGTAAATGGGCTAAATGCTCCAATTAAAATATACAGACTGGCAAATTGGATAAAGAGTCAAGACCATCAATTTGCTGTATCCAGGAGACCCATCTCACATGCAGAGACACACATAGGCTGAAAATAAAGGGATGGAGGAAGATCTACCAAGCAAATGGAAAACAAAGGCAGGGGTTGCAATCCTAGTCTCTGATAAAACAGGCTTTAAACCAACAATGATCAAAAGAGACAAAGAAGGCCATTACATAATGGTAAAGGGATCAATTCAACAAGAAGAGGTAACTGTCCTAAATACATATACACCCAATACAGGAGCACCTAGATTCATAAAGCAAGTCCTTAGAGACTTACAAAGAGACTTAGACTCCCATACAATAATAATGGGAGACTTTAACACCCCACTGTCAACATTAGACAGATCAATGAGACAGAAAGTTAACAAGGATATCCAGGAATTGAACTCAACTCTGCACCAAGCAGACCTAATAGACATCTACAGAACTCTCCACCCCAAATCAACAGAATATACATTCTTCTCAGCACCACATAACACTTATTCCAAAATTGACCACATAGTTGGAAGTAAAGCCCTCCTCAGCAAATGTAAAAGAACAGAAATTACAACAAACTGTCTCTCAGACCACAGTGCAATCAAACTAGAACTCAGGATTAAGAAATTCAATCAAAACTGCTCAACTACATTGATACTGAACAACCTGCTCCTAAATGACTACTGGGTACATAATGAAATGAAGGCAGAAATAAAGATGTTCTTTGAAACCAATGAGAACAAAGATGCAACATACCAGAATCTCTGGGACACATTTAAAGCAGTGTGTAGAGGGAAATTTATAGCACTAAATGCCCAAAAGAGAAAGCAGGAAAGATCTAAAATTGACACCCTAACATCACAATTAAAAGAACTAGAGAAGCAAGAGCAAACGCATTCAAAAGCTAGCAGAAGGCAAGAAATAACTAAGATCAGAGCAGAACTGAAGGAGATAGAGACACAAAAAACCCTTCAAAAAATCAATGAATCCAGGAGTTGGTTTTTTGAAAAGATCAACAAATTCACTAGCAAGACTAATAAAGAAGAAAAGAGAGAAGAATCAAATAGATGCAATAAAAAATGATAAAGGGGATATCACCACTGACCCCACAGAAATACACACTACCATCAGAGAATACTATAAACACCTCTATGCAAATAAACTAGAAAACCTAGAAGAAATGGATAAATTCCTGGACACATACACTCTCCCAAGACTAAACCAGGAAGAAGTTGAATCCCTGAATAGATCAATAACAGGCTCTGAAATTGAGGCAATAATTAATAGCCTACCAACCAAAAAATGTCCAGGACCAGATGAATTCACAGCTGAATTCTACCAGAGGTATAAGGAGGAGCTGGCACCATTCCTTCTGAAATTATTCCAATTAATAGAAAAAGAGGGAATCCTCCCTAACTCATTTTATGAGGCCAACGTCATCCTGATACCAAAGCCTGGCAGAGACACAACACAAAAAGAGAATTTTAGACCAATATCCCTGATGAACATCGATGCAAAAAATCCTCAATAAAATACTGGCAAACCAAATCCAGCAGCACATCAAAAAGCTTATCCACCATGATAAAGTGGGTTTCATCTCTGGGATGCAAGGCTGGTTCAACATACGCAAATCAATAAACGTAATCCAGCATATAAACAGAACCAAACACAAAACCACATGATTATCTCAATAGATGCAGAAAAGGCCTTTGACAAAATTCAACAGCCCTTCATGATAAAAACTCTCAATAAATTCGGTATTGATGGAACATATCTCACAATAGTAAAAGCTATTTATGACAAACCCACAGCCAATATCATACTGAATGCGCAAAAACTGGAAGCATTCCCCTTGAAAACTGGCACAAGACAGGGATGCCCTCTCTCACCACTCCTATTCAACATAGTGTTAAAAGTTCTGGCTAGGGCAATCAGGCATGAGAAAGAAATAAAGGGTATTCAATTAGGAAAAGAGGAAGTCAAATTGTCCCTGTTTGCAGATGACATGATTGTATATTTAGAAAACCCCATCGTCTCAGCCCAAAATCTCCTTAAGCTGATAAGCAACTTCAGCAAAGTCTCAGGATACAAAATCAATGTGCAAAAGTCACTAGCATTCTTATACACCAATAACAGACAAACAGAGAGCCAAATCATGAGTGAACTCCCATTCACAATTGCTTCAAAGAGAATAAAATACCTAGGAATCCAACTTACAAGGGATGCGAAGGACCTCTTCAAGGAGAACTACAAACTACTGCTCAATGAAATAAAAGAGGACACAAACAAGTGGAAGAACATTCCATCCTCATGGATAGGAAGAATCAATATTGTGAAAATGGCCATACTGCCCAAGGTAATTTATAGATTCAATGCCATCCCCATTAGGCTACCAATGACTTTCTTCACAGAATTGGAAAAACTACTTTAAAGTTCACATGGAACCAAAAAAGAGCCCGCATTGCCAAGACAGTGGTAAACCAAAAGAACAAAGCTGGAGGCATCACGCTACCTGACTTCAGACTATATATACTACAAGGCTACGGTAACCAAAACAGCATGGTACTGGTACCAAAACAGAGATATAGACCAATGGAACAGAACAGAGCCCTCAGAAGTAATACCACACATACAACCATCTGATGTTTGACAAACCTGACAAAAACAAGAAATGGGGAAAGGATTCCCTATTTAATAAATGGTGCTGGGAAAACTGGCTAGCCATAAGTAGAAAGCTGAAACTGGATCCCTTCCTTACACCTTATACACAAATTAATTCAAGATGGATTAGTGACTTAAATGTTAGACCTAAAACCATAAAAACCCTAGAAGAAAACCTAGGCAATATCATTCAGGACATAGGCATGGGCAAGGACTTCATGTCTAAAACACCAAAAGCAATGGCAACAAAAGCCAAAATTGACAAATGGGATCTAATTAAACTAAAGAGCTTCTGCACAGCAAGGGAAACTACCATCAGAGTAAACAGGCAACCTAGAGAATAGGAGAAATTTTTTGCAATCTACTCATCCGACAAAGGGCTAATATCCAGAACCTACAAAGAACTCAAACAAATTTACAAGAAAAAAACAAACAACCCCATCAAAAAGTGGGCAAAGGATATGAACAGACACTTCTCAAAAGAAGACATTTATGCAGCCAACAGACACATGTAAAAATGCTCATCATCACTAGCCGTCAGAGAAATGCAAATCAAAACCACAATGAGATACCATCTCATACCAGTTAGAATGGTGATCATTAAAAAGCCAGGAAACAACATGTGCTGGAGAGGATGTGGAGAAATAGGAACAATTTTACATGGTTGGTAAACTAGTTCAGCCATTGTGGAAGACAGTGTGGCGATTCCTCAAGGATCTAGAATTAGAAATACCATTTGACCCAGTCATCCCATTACTGGGTATATATGCAAGGGATTATAAATCATGCTGTTTTAAAGACACATGCACATGTATGTTTATTGCAGCACTATTCACAATAGCAAATAGCATTTGTCCATTGATAGACAAATGTCCATCAGTGACAGACTGGATTAAGAAAATGTGGCACGTATACACCATGGAATACTATGCAGTCATCAAAAAGGATGAGTTCATGTCCTTTGTAGGGACATGGATGCAGCTGGAAACCATCATTCTCAGCAAACTATCGCAAGAACAGAAAACCAAACACCGCATGTTCTCACTCATAAGTGGGAACTGAACAATGAGAACACTTGGACACAGGAAGGGGAACATCACACACAGGAGCCTGTTGTGGGGTAGGGGAGGGGGAGGGATAGCATTAGGAGGTATACCTAATGTAAATGACGAGTTAATGGGTGCAGCACACCAACATGGCACATGTATACATATGTAACAAACCTGGACGTTGTGTACCCTAGAACTTAAAGTATAATAAAAAAGAAAAAATAAAAGAAAGAGAATATGGCTTAGCAGTAGCTCTTGTGAAAAGGCTTAGTAGTCTGCATCAACAAAATATGCAGTTGTGTTGTGAGGTCTCCTGCAATGCTACTTGGATCATGGGTTATAATAATAGAAGCAGAGTCTGCAACTGAGGAGGCGATCTTCCATTCTACAGTGTACTTCTATCATTAGGAATTTTGACTTCCTAGTTTTGGGCATCACATTAAGACTCTGGAATAGGCTGCAATGGAAGTGAGAAGCTGTTTAATAAAAATAACCTAAAACATCCTCAACGAGGAAGATGGAAGAAATGGAGATGAGTAATTTCAGGAGTCACAAGAGAGGCAGCTTTAATGTCTGCAGTCTGTCTTAGACTGCCACAGCATCCTCACAGATGGAATGAGATACATGTGAGAAAGCTCCAGCCCAGGGGTTCCCAGTATTGGAACAGGGCCGCACAGCAGGAGGTGAGCAGCGGAGAAGCCAGCGAAGTGTCATCTGTATTGACCGCTGCTCCCCATCACTCGCATTACCTCCTGAGATCCACCTCTTGTCAGATCAGCGTGGCATTAGATTCTCATAGGAGCTTGGCCCCTACTGTGAACTGCGCATGTGGGGGATCTAGGTTGTGCTCTCCTTATGAGAATCTAGGGCCGGGCGCGGTGTCTCACACCTGTAATCCCAGCACTTTATGAGGCCGAGGCGGGCGGATCACCTGAGGTTGGGAGTTTCAGAGCAGCCTGACCAACATGGTCAAACCTGGTCTCTACTAAAAATATAAAATACTTGGGTGTGGTGGTGCATGCCTGTAATCCCAGCTACTCAGGAGGCTGAGACAGGAGAATTGCTTGAACCCAGGAGGTGGTGGTTGCGGTGAGCCAAGACTGTGCCATTGCACTCCAGCCTGGGCATACAGAGCAAGACTCCATTTCAAAAAAAAAAAAAAGAGAATCTAATGCTTGATGATCTGTCACTGTCTCTTATCACCCCCAGATGGGACTGTCTAGTTGCAGGAAAATAATCTCAGGGCTCCCACTGATTTTACATGATCATGAGTTGTATAATTATTTCATTATATATTACAATGTAATAATAATAGAAATAAAGTACACAATAAATGTAATGTGCTTGAATCATCCTGAAACCATCCCTCACCACCCTGGTCCCTGGAAAAATTGTCTTCAGTGAAACCAGTCCTTGGTGCCAGAAAGGTTCGGGAGAGCTGCTCTAGAGGACCAGGTTAGGGCTCCATATAAAGGAAACTCACAAAGGATGGAATGCTGGGTTTAGACTAATCCCAACACCACAATGGAACCAAAGAGAAGTCAAAAGAACACATAGCAAATGTGGACATTGTCAGTAAGGTCCTCATTTGTAGCTGGAATAGGAAACTCTATGCTCAATTTGGTTTCAGAAACTCCTGAAAGGCCTTACTGATTAGAAAAGTCTTTCCTGGCCTTTGCCTGAAACTTTACCATTAGCTCTTTGTCCCCATAGCCTAAGGCTTTGATTCCTGTCCTATTCAAATGCCTCTGCAAGTGATAGCAGTAAATTATCCATAAATGTGAATGAAGGATGGAAGTGAAAAGTTTTTAGAAGCAGACAGACGGTGTGAAGACAGGAGGATGAATGTCAATTGGGAATTTTAAGTGTAGGAAACCTGTATTCATTTCTACCTGCCTGCCCCAAATTCGGGAGGTGGAAGGATGATTCCCACTTTTAGTAAACTCAGATGATCCCACATTTAGTGATCCCAAGGAGAGGCCCAGTGCTCCATTTGGCCTCTTTCCCTGCCCAGGTCCTGGATTTAGTATTTCCAGGCATAGTCGGGAGTTTCTGCTGCTGACTCAGTCCTGGGAGCTGTCGGAGTGCTGGCCCTCCTGGATCCCGCCCAGAGATCCCCTTGTCAGCAAAGCCCTGCACGAAAGTCCCACCAGCAAGAGCAGTGGGAGCAGGTGCCTGGCCCTCTGCACCGCCCATGCTGGCAAGCTGGAAGTCTGGCTGGCATCACGCCCAGCTCATTTCCAAGAGCTTGCTAGCTAGCTATTTGCAGGGAGGGAGCCTTGGCAAGGAGGTGGCAGCTCGGCAGAAATGCTGCCCAGGTCCATTCACCCACTGCGTTGTGGCAACAGAGGGTGATTGCTCTGATGGAGTTTGGTTTATGACACTACATTAGTAAGCTTATGCCTCAGGCTGTTCTTAGCCGAATGGAATGGCCAGGGAAAAGGCGATGCAACTCCTCCATCATCAGAGGCAGGATGAAACGCTTATTGTATCGCCCTAACTCTGTAGCAAGAGAAATTTGATTTATTTTAGAGTTAATCCATCACCCTCTGGCATCCTTTCAAGACAGGCCTTGAGCATAATTGCAGGATCTGGAGAAAATGGGGAAGTCAAGTTCAATTTATTCCATTAACATTTTTAAAACATTTAATTATGATAAAAACCGAAAAGCATTTACTATGAGTAGGACCCTGGCTTTATCTCCTCCAAGTGCTTGTCCCACCAATCACTCTCTCCCGGCTGTCACTGGCTTATTACAACTCCGTGCTCTGGCTCCAATGGTTCCCACGAGCCTGGGCTTCACTGCCACATCAGCCACATGGAGGCGTGAAGTCCATTCACCACCTTTTCTGCCAGCAGAAATCCATCCATTCCTTTCTGGATGGTCATTGCATTATTTTTCTCCTCCACTTTACTTTGAATATCCCCTCCTCTTTTCCTCAAGGGCCAGCCATGGGAGGTGGGAGAGAGGGGGTCAAGGCTGGATGTGGCCATGTCCTCCTCCCTTCAGCCACTCTCTCTACTGTCAGGGATGGGCATCCAGCAGCCAGAGGAGATGCACACATAGGCCTCCACCAAATGGGGGCTGGCCAAAGAGGTAGTTTTGGAAACAAATATGTTTTATTATTTTAAAAGCCACTGATGTGGTAATTTTAGGAAAAACCAAGCATGTTGTTAGATTTCTTTTTATTTTTTATTTTTTTTTGACAGAGTCTTACTCTGTTGCCTAGGCTGGAATGCAGTGGCATGATCGTGGCTTACTGCAACCTCTGTTTCTCGGGTTCGAGTGATCCATCAACCTTAGCCTCCTGAGTAGCTGTCTTTACAGATGTGTGCCATCATGCCTTGTTAGTTTTGTGTTTTTAGTAGAGATGGGGTTTCACCATGTGGGCCAGGCTGGTCTCAAACTCCTGACCTCAAGTGATACACCCACCTCAGCTTCCCAAAATGTTGGGATTACAGGCATGAGCCACCGTGCCTTGCCTAGATTTCTTTAGACTTATTTTATGATGAGATATTGCTTTTATTTTGAATTCCATGTGGGATTGTGGTAGGCAGGCAAATGGCCCTCCAAAGATGTCCACATCCGAATCCCTGGAACCTGTGAATGTGTCGTAGTAAAGGGGAAATAAAGCACAAATAGAATTAAGGCTGCAGTGCTCGCTTCGGCAGCACATATACTAAAATTGGAACGATACAGAGAAGATTAGCATGGCCCCTAAAGAAAAAAAAAAAAAAAAAAAAGAATTAAGGCTGCAGATCAGCTAACCTTAAAGTAGGGAGAAGCCCCTGAATCCTCCAGGTGAGCGCAATGTAATCACGCACGTTCTTAAAAGTGGAAGAGAAGGGCAGGAGACAAGGTCAGAGCAATGTAGTGTTAGGGCTCAGCCTGCCCTTGCTGGCTTTGAAGACAGAGAAAGGGGCGCTGAGCCAAGGAAGGCAGCAGCCTCTGGAAGCTGGAAAAGGCAAGAAGTGGTTCTCCCCTAGAGCCTCCAGGAAGAAATGTAGCCCTGCTGACACTTTGATCTTCACCAGTGAGGCCCAGTTGGACTTCAAGTGTACAGAATGTAAGAAAATAAATCTGTATTGTTTTACACCACTAAGTTTGTGGTATTTTATTTGTCACAGCAGCAGTTGTAAATGAATCCAGGCCCTGCCTAGAGTGGGGGAGAGGGAAGATGCTGGGAGCCACACCATCATCTCCAGCAAAAACATCCCTGAGCACCTGCCAGGTAGAAGGTGATGGGCTGGGGGCTGGTCCTTGCCCTTCGTAAGTCCAGGAGGACATGGTGTGAGTTAGGTGCTCAGCAAGGGTCTGGAGTTCCCAGGATGGAGCCTACCCAGCCCCTGTCATTTCATACTTGGGTCAACTGGGAAAGTTATTTAGTTTCTGAACTCCCATTTCCTTACATTACAATAGATGTAATAACATCAGGGTTGATGTGAAGAATGAATGAGTTAATATTTGCAAAGCACATCATAATGCCTGGCAGAAGAGAAAGGCCATCTATGTGTTAGTTACTGTCTATCCTCTTTACTGTTATTGATATTACTGAACTTTCAGGGAAAATTTCAGGAACAAAGTGGGCTTCAAGGAAGGAAAATTAGAGAGGTTTATAAAAATAACTAATAGGTATGAAGCACTATCTACAGGTAAACATTGTGCTAAGCACCTGCTTTTATAACACTGTGAGCAAGTACTAATATTAGCCCCACTTTATAAGAGCAGACACTGAGGCTTAGAAAGGCTAAGTGCTATGGTTTGGATCTTTGTTCCTGTCCAATCTCACATTGAATTGTAATCGCCAGTGTTGGAGGAGGGGCCTGATGGGAGGTGATTGCATCATGGAGGTGGAGTTCTCATGAATGGTTTAGCATCATCCCCACTTGGTAATGTATAGTGAGTTCTGGTTGTTTAAAAGTGTGTAGCACCTCCCTCCCTCTCTCTTCCACCTTCTCCAGCCATGTGAAATGCTGGCCCCTCGTTTGCCTTCCACCATGATTGTAGGTTTCCTAAGGCCTCCCTAGAAGCCCAGTAGATGCTGCTATGCTTCCTGTACAGCCTGTGGAACCATAAACCAATAAAACCTCTTTTCTTTATAAATTATCCAGTCTCAGGCATTTCTTTACAGCAATACAAGAACAGACTGATATACTAAGTAACCCAACTTACATGACAATCAAGAGGCAGAGCTGGGATGCAAACCCAGGTTCCTGTACTTTTCACCAGCACATTAGAACAATGACCCAGAATCAGGGAGCAGCACATGCTGGAAGGAAATCAAGACAGGCAGGTGGTTCAGTGGAAGGGAAGTTTGGTCTAATGGAGCAACTAACTGGGAACCAGGCTGGGAAGGCAGGAGGGCCAAGCAGTGACCGCCTTGAACAGCGGGTGATGGGATTTGGGCATTTACTCTTGAAGGAAGGAAAAGCCATTGAAGATAAACAAACAGTATTGTAGGAATATGAATCTGGCAGCTGTGCTGCAGACAAATTCAAGACAAGGGGATCCCAGATGTAGAAAAAGCAATTAGGACATTATCCCAAATGTTGAGGTACTGGGGGTCTAGAAAACAACTCTGCCTCCCTTACTGGATATGACCAATTGAAGAATGAGAAAGGCAATACAAACATAGCGTCAGCAGGACCTGCCAGTGGGGAGGAAAGAAAAGCAGGGCGAGAAACTCAAAGATTTCAAGCCAAAGACTGTATTTAGCCCTCAGATGTAGTGGCGGCTGAACAGGCAGGGACTTGGAAGGCTAGGTTTGAGTCAGGCCCTGTTTGGTGGGTCACTGTTCCTTGGTGAGTGTGTGTGCATGTGCATACGTGTGTGGGGGGTGTGGGGTTGCTTTATCTCTCTGTGACCCCCTGTAAAACAGGGATAACTATGCTTGCCCTCCTATCTCACAGAAATGCCCGAGGAGGCTCACTGGAGGTCATGGGAATGAAGGTGCTTTGTCAAGTGAGAAGGTTGTACAAATACAGTGTTGTGATTAGTGTCATGCTGGCAAGACCAGCAGTCCTAGGGCCCACAGACACTCCACGAGGGAATTTCATCCCGTTAGTATTGATTTGGACACAGTTTCAGGTTTGAGGTTTTTTTTTTTTGAGATGGAATCTAGCTCTGTTGTCCAGGCTGGAGTGCAGTGGTGCGATCTCGGCTCACTGCAACCTCCGCCTCCTGGGTTCAAGCGATTCTCCTGCCTCTGCCTCCCGAGTAGGTGGGACTACAGGTGCGTGTCACCACGCCTGGATAATTTTTGTAACTTTAGCAGAGAAGGGGTTTCACCATGTTGACCAGGCTGGTGTCGAACACCTGACTTCAGGTGATCCACCTGCCTCAGCCTCCCAAAGTGCTAGGCTTACAGATGTGAGCCACCACACTCGGCCTCAGGTTTGAGTTTTAGGAGAACAGAATTTCCATATGCAATTAAGAATCTTCTTTCAGAAACAGCACTGGGCACTAACCACTAGCCCTTGCCTCATGCCTGGGAGCCCTCAGGCTTCGATGCAGACCTTTGAATGAGGTTGGATACATCATTCCCAGTGACAGAGAAGCTGCCTCTTTTCTTTCCAAGAAAACAGACCCATGAGAAAAGCCCAGCAGTCCCAAAGGGAACTGTGGGTATTGCATAAAGGAAGAGTCTGTATTCTCACACTGCAAATATAATTAAAACAACTCCTCCTCCCTTATCTGAGACATGGAAGGAAGATGAATGGGAAGATGACACAGGGAGAAAGCCTTTATCTCTCATTTTGTAAATAAAAAAAAAAAAGACTTTTTGTTTTGTTTAGTTTATAGGAAAAAAAGTCACTGCCAAATTTTGTCCATAGCAAGGGGAGGCCTAGATGCGCTGGGAGGGACCTGGCACGTGGCTGTGACAGCTCTCAGTGCCTTGGTGGGTTCCAGAAAAACCAGGCACAGCCCCAAAATGAGGCAGCAATAGGATGCACCTCAGTGGCCACAACATGGCACAGAATGCGCTCTTAGATTCCACCTTTTAGGACAGGTTTCCTGCCGTGAGACTAACGACACAGCTTGCTTTGCTCCCATCCTCCAGAGGGAATAGACAGGACACCTCCCTTCTCTGTCCTGCCTTCCTGTGACTGTCCACTGTCCCCTGCCCAGACTGCCCCCCACACCATCCCACCCTGTTCTTTTCTGAGTACTGGTAAGTTAATCCTGGTCCATGCTCTCTGAACACTGAAATATGCCCCTATACATTCTCCATACAGCTGTCAGATCGGAGTTAAACAGAAAAGGGAGAACAACAGCAAAAGCAACGAGAGCGAGAAAAGCAAGTTACAGAGAAGAGGCAGTGGAGACAGAGTCTCCCCTGCCCCCTCTCTCCATGCTCCACTTCTGTGATGTGAGATGGAGTTCGCACCTCTCTGACCTCTGTGCAGAAGCCAGGTACTCACCCGAGATAACCCTGCCTGGCAGGATCACAGCAGAGCGAGCCAAAGCAAAACCCACGTTCCCTTGGTTGAGCTACCTTTGGAGGCTGCGTGGAGTGCTGTGAGGGTTAAGTGACACAGATGGTGGCCAGTGAATGTGAAATTTAAGGAAAACAACTTCACAAAGGCATTTGGTGGTGATTTAATTAAAACATTCAGTCACAAAGTCAACAACAGAAGCAATAAAAAATTATGAGGCTTGGGCACTGGAGTAAAGAAATGCATGGGGCGACTGGAAAGTGCAGGAGTTGATGAGAGAGCCCCAAGGAAGAAGCTGTCAGGAAGCATGAGTGACCTTGAACAGAGGGAATGGGTGGGCTGAAGAACAGGACCTGCATATTCCCAGAGCAGCCTCTGGGCACCAGGGGAGCACGCATGAATTCTCACAACCTTATGCCCTGGTCCACCCAGAGCCCTGACCCTGGCGATTAGGGACATTGTATGGAGCAGCAGAAACAGCAGCCTCTAAGGCAGAGTAAGGGAGCTTAAGGCTGGAGTCAAAGGAAGCTTAGAAACTTGCAGGGGTTACTATGGAGAAAACACTGTTCTGAATGAAAACCAAAGAGAGTGGCTGACAGGAAATGGGTCAGAAAGTTAAAGAACGTGTTTCAGCACATTTAGACTTTCAGCAGAGTGCCATGAAACCTCCTTGCTTCCCACAGGTTCTTATTTTAATGAACCCAGTCGATCAAGACTTTTCCTTGAGGAGTGCTCAGCATGAGTCGGCGGACCTCTGAGAGCTGCCTGCTCATTTACTAAGTTCTGTTGATTCTAATGCCTGTATGTGCCTCCAGCTCCCACTGGTTTTTGCCATTGTTCAGACTCTCATCTTTTTTTTCTTCTGCATTATTGAAACAGCCCCCTAAATGGTCTCCCCACCTGTGGTCTCATCACCTTCCAATCCACCTCCTCTCACCCTCCAGAATGATGCTTAGAAATCACAAACCTGATATCTTTTCACAGCTGCCTAAAATCCTCCCTGGCGCCCAGTTGCCCATGGAAGTGGTCTCAGGGCTTCCCTGAGCAACAGCTCAGCTGACATGGTTGCCAGATACCGAGGCCTCTCCCTCTGAGATTCTAATTCATCAGATTGGGAATGCAGTCCTAGAATTTACCATGTAAATAAACATCTCGGTGGAAGCTCATGATTGGGAATCATGATCAGTGTGGGAAGCACTGTCTATAGTGTGACACTGAACTGTCTCGCATGGTGGACCCTGTCCACCTCTCTGCTCTGTATCTGGGCAGCTGAGCTGCATCTCTGAGCCTTGATTGTTTGAGTCCAGCCAGACTGGGCTCTGGAACTGGGATCCAAATGCAAAGGCCCGTTCAGAATTCCAACAACCAGGCAGTTTAAGCTCATCTGCAACAGACCACTCAACTCTGGACTGGGAGAAGGTGTGACCAGGGGTATACCTGCCATGGCAAGATAGGGAGAGGGTTGTTGTTCTTGTTGGATTTTTTTAAAACAAAAATGAGAGAAGAACAGACTGCAGGTAAGAGGGGAAAAGTAATTAAAAAAATATAAATAACTTGCAGTGTTCACAGCCTGCTGTTGTTCTGAGACAAATAGCTTAGTAAGTAAACCAAGGCAAGACAGACATTCTGGTAACAACACTCTAGCTTTGCAGTGATTTTCGAAATTACATGCACCTGAAATTTCAGAGCTCCAGATGGCAGAATTGTGCAGGTGGCGAAGTGTGTGTTGATATCCTCAAACATCTCCTTTGCTTCGCCTCCTCTCTCTTTGTGTTGCCTCTCTCAGATGTTTGTGTCCTCATCTGGGATCCAGATACTCAGAGCTTCTCACCATGGATACCTTTGCAATAGTCCATCTGCCTTCACTCCTAATTCCTCCTCCCACGCTTACCTTCACTCCTCGGTTCATCCCTTGTCCACTTGCTTTCAAGATCGGCTGCTAAGATTTTAATGACATAGTAACTCTCTTCAGGGACACAGTGTTTATGTTTTAGCAGGGAAGTGCTGGGAGACAAAACTTTTGTATATGGTGGAATTTTAGGAGAGTGTGTTGGAATTCAGGAAAGATTGTTATGTCCCACCTGATGGCTTCAACAATTGCATTCCACCCTTATAAGGTCTCTGTCACATAGAAGGCACTTAGCCTGACTCAATGCCTTGGACCACGGAAAGATTGATTTCCAATAACTAGATTTTCTTGGACCACTATGTGTTAATATAACTCTTATTTTGACAGAGGAGATTAGATACATATTTATGAAAATGTATAATTTAATTTATAGCACTGAAGGCTTTCATTTAAATAATTCCCAAATTAAAAAAAAATTAATGTCAGATTATGTGTTTGTGATTTGGGAATTTACCAATTAGGGTTTATTTAGGGTTTAATAAAATATTACTACTTATATTCTGCTGCTAACATAAATGTCTTTGACTAAGAGTTTCCCTCTTCTCTGAGTTTTCTTGCCTCTAGGAGAAGCAGTGTTCACAGCCACAAAGGCAAGTTTCCAGTTTGGGTCTTCCCCATGACCTGTTGGCCTGCCAGGATGGAGGGTTCTTCACTGTCTTTAGTCTCAACTACTGTTGGTATGGATGCAATTGATCATCTTCTGCATTTATTTGCTAGTGCTGCCATCTCAAAGTACCACAAACTGGATGGTTTAAATAACATGAATTTATCCTCTCACAGTTCTGGAGATTAAAAGCCTGAAGTAAAGATGAGGCAGGAGCATGCTTCCTCTGAAGGCTCTAGGAAAGAATGCTTTCTTGCCTTTTCTGGTTTCTGGTGGTTGTCAGCAATTTTTGGCAATCCTTTGCCTGGAGATATATCAGTGCAGTCTCTGCCTCTGTATTCACAAGGTATTCTCCATGTGTGTCTATGTCTCCGCTTTCTCTTCTTAATAGGTCACCAGTCATTGGATTGGGGTCCCCTGTAATCCATTCTGACCTCATCTTAACTAATTATGTCTGCAAAAACCCTATTTCCAAATATGGTCACTGTATTAGTCAATTTTCATACTGCTGTGAAGAAATACCCAAGACTGGGTAATTTATAAAGAAAAAGATGTTTAATGGACTCACAGTTCCATATGGCTGGGGAGGCCTCACAATCATGGTGGAAGGTGAAGGAGGAACAACGGCACATCTTACATCGTGGCAGGCAAGAGAACATGTGCAGGGGAATTGCTCTTTATAAAACCATCAGGTATCATGAGACTTATTCATTATTATGAAAACAGCATGGGAAAAACCAGCCCCCATGAGTCAATTACTTCCCACCGGGTCCCTCCTATGGCACATGGGTGCCAAGTCCAGCTCCGTTTTTCTCACTAGGTCCAGGCATTTTGGCTTCAGCCAGAGTGTCTTCCTTGAGCGCCAACCAGGTATTGATCGCCCAGTTCTCCTTTCCTTTAACTTGTGAATATCAGGAACTCACACCCCAGCCACAAAACTATCTTCACATTGCTTCTTCTGGGGACACACAGAAATTCCACCAAGAGTGCACAGTATTGCTAGGGCCAGCTTTGGTACTATCAGGGTAGAGGGTGGCTTTGACCTGTTTCTTCCTTCCTTCATGGACTCTTCCTGACCTCTGGCTGTCCAACACTCCAAAGGGCTTGCACACTTGCTATTGTACCTGAGTATTTCTAGCTTTGCTATATCCATTAAGTATTTTCTTTCTAATCCTCTTGCCTCCCTTTATCCCCCTATTAAAGTTTATTTTTCTAAGTTGAATGTCATGGGGCTATTTTCCACTTTGCTTAGTCTATTTGTATCATTATTCCACTGTTCTCTTGCTTATACAAGCTCCCAACTGAGCATGAACATACCATTTTCAGCCACTTCTGGATCATTAATAAAGCCGTGAAGGAAGACAGGTTCTTACCCTAAACCCCATGGCACCAATTAGACACTTACCCTCAAATGGGCCCCTTGGCAATTTATCGTTACTCTATGGTCTTTCAACCATTGTTTAATCAAGGAGGCTGGGTTCCTATCCAAGCCAATTTACACTAAGTTTTCAAGGAAATTTTCTTGAGACCAGTTGCTTTTCTGAAGCTGTCTTCTCTATTGCAGTCCTTCTAGCTGCTCAGTTTGGAGCACACAAACCTGTCAGACCATTTATTTGTTTCTCAGAATTGTTCATGGTGGTAGCATTTATATCTTTTTACTTTCAACAATCTTCCTTTCCTTGAGGGAAAGAAGTAGAAAGAGAACTACATAATTGAGAACTGCTCCCTTCTGTAACACCAGAGACTAAATCGTTGCTTGGGTTTGGAAAAAAGCATATGGTCTACTTTGGACAAGACTTTGCTCACCCAGATCTTCTTCCCCAGACATAGCCAGGTGCAGACCTCTATAGACGGGTCTAACAAAAGGAGGCCAATGGCATGGGTGGGTACCTACTCATGCTCAATGAATCTGAGGATGAAATCACAATTACTGAACTATGATTATGTTCTAAGGCTTATATCAGAGATGCCCACTTAAAGCTAAAGGAGCCATATCCCGCACCCTCAGATGGCTTCAAGGCTGCTGGTGGTGGAACTGTAGGACTCAGCAGACAGATCATGAATTTTTGTTCTCTCTCAGAAAAAAACAAAACAAAAAAACCCAGCAAACAACCCCTCACTGTTGGTCCCTACTAGGAATTGGGATATCAGAGGACCCTGAGAAATAGAAGTGTATTTGAAATTATATTACCTGGCATGACAAAACTTTAACCTTTTTCAAGTCAGTATTACCCTTGGCTGGGTTGGGCTATCAGAGAATGACATAAGAAACAGGTACTTTTCCTGGGCGAGTTATTTAAGTGAGAAGGTAAACAGTTTTGGTTCTAAAATGATGGCAAAGAAGCAAGCTGGGTTGACTCAGGCCTCACAGAAAAGCAAAATCAAATATACAGCACTGAGGTTATCACCATGAATACACAGAACTCAAATATGAAAATGAGACAGGCTGGGTGTAGTGGCTTACATCTGTAATCCCAGTGCTTTGGGAGGCTGAAGCAGGAGAATTGCTTGAAGCCAGGATTTCAAGGCCAGTTTGGCAACATTGTGAGAACCTATCTCTACAAACAATAAAAGAAAAATTAGCCATGCATGGTGGTACATGCCTGTAATCCTAGCAAATGAGAGGCTGAGGCAGGAGGATCTCTTGAGCCCAAGAGTACAAGGCTGAAGTGAGCTATGATTAGGCCATAGGGTGACAGAATAAGACTCCATCTCTAAAATAAATAAATAAATAAATAGAAAAAAGAAAGAAAGAAAGAAAAAGAAAGTAAGACAGTTCTTGTGGGGGAACAGAGAAGTGAAGAAGCTCTGAGTAGATGGTAAAATAATCAGACTTCCACACCTTCAATGCCTCTTCCCCCATTCTGCCCAGCATCAGTGCATAGAAAATATTCCTGAAACTCACTGTTTCTATACCAGAAAAAGTGAGATGGAGATGGATAACCAGCTTCCCCACCATTTTGGGTTCTCTGGCAAGAGACCTGTCTCTGCCTTAACCCATGAGAAGTATGGATAGTTCTGGAAGAGAGAAATATTTCTGAGGAAGGGCAGAGACAAAGGAGGGAGGTGGAACTACTATTCCCAGCCCTGGAAACTCTGCTCTGTAACTTGGCCAAAGGAAATGCCAAATCAGAATGGCTGTTTAGCAGCACCATGCTATAGGAGGTTCATCCTTCAGGTCCCCTGGGCAGAAGGGGCTCTTGAGCAAGGGTAGAAAATGTTTTCTACTTCTACAAGAGCTTTGAGCTCTTGAGCAAGGGTAGAAAATGTTTTCAAATAAATAACGACAACATTTTCCAAAATGTGAGAAAGCTATAGATATCCAGATAGAGGAAGGTCAGAGAACACCCAACAGATTTAACACAAATAAGACTATCCCAAGGCATGTAAGAATCAAACTCTCAAAGGTCAAGGACAAAGGGATAATTCTAAAAGCAGCAAGAGAGAGAGAGAAAAAAAAAAACCAAATAACACATGAAAAAACTCTAATTCATCTGGCAACAGATTTCTCAGTGGAAATCATATAGGCCAGGAGGGAATAGAATGACATTTTTCAAAGCACTGAAAAAAAAAAAAAAAAAATCTACCATCCAAGAATATTGTATTCAGCAAAGTTATCCTTCACATATGAAGGAGAGAGAGATACAATCTTTCCCAGACAAACGAGAGCTGAGAGAATTTACCACTACTAGACCTGTCTTATAAAACCCATGGTAAAATTAAGTACATGGACAGACCCAGAATACTCTAATACTGTAATTGTGGTGTGCAATCCACTCATATCTCTAGTATGAAGCTCAAATAACAAATCTGTCAAAAACAATGATACCTACAACTTTTTAAGAGATAGTTAATATAAAAATATGTAAATTGAGACAAATAAAAGTCAAAATGTGTGAAGGGGAGAAAGTTAAATGCTAGAAGGTTTTTTTATTTTTTGTTTATTATTTTCTTTGTGATCCAAGTTGTCATATCTTTAAAATAAACTGTTAAATCAGTAAGACTTTTTTTGCAATCCTCATGGTAACCACAATGCAAAAACATACAATAGAGTCACTGAAAACTAAAAAAAAAACCCAGTAAATTAAAACATATTACCAGAGAAAAATCACTTAACCACAAAGGAAGGCAGTAAGAAAGGAAGAAAGAGAAGAGTTATGAAACAACCAGAAAACAAACAACAAAATGGCAGTAGTAAGTCTTTACTCATCAATAATAAAACTGAATGCTAATATACTCAATTATTCATTCAAAAGGCATAATGTGGCAGACTGGATAAAGAAATAAGACCCAACTATATGCGGCCTACAAGAAAAACACTTCACTTATAAAGACATATATTGACTGAAAGTGAAGGGATGGATAAAGATATTCCATGCAACTGGAAATTAAAAAAGAGCAAGAGTAACTAACATCAGATAAAAATAGACTACAAATCAAAGCTCATAACAAAAGACAAAGAAAATCACTATATAATGATAAAGGGGTGAATTTGGCAAGAGGAAACAATTATAAATATCTATGCATTCAATACTGGAGCTCCCAAGTATAGAAAGCAAACGTTAATAAATATGACGAAGAGACAAGCTGAAATACAGTAATAGTAGGGGATTTTAACATTGTACTCTCAGAAATGGACAAATCATCCAGACAGAAAATCAACAAAGAAGGAGCGGAGTCAAAATACACATGAGACCTATTAGGCCTAACTGACATTTACAGAATATTTCACCCAATTGGTGCAGAATATGCATTCTTTTCATAAGCACATGGAGCATTCCCTAGAATAGACCATCTCTTACAGTCTGAACTAAGTAAAAAAAAGTAGAAATTATACCAACTATCTTTTCTGAACACAAGGGAATAAAACTAGAAGTCAATAAAAGAGAAACCTTGGAAACTTCACAAACACTTGGAAATTAAACCACATTCTCCTGAATGATCAATGAGTCAATGAAGAAATTAAGAAGGAAATTTAAAAATTTATTAAAATGAGCATAAACCCGGGAGGCGGAGCTTGCAGTGAGCTGAGATCCGGCCACTGCACTCCAGCCCGGGCAATAGAGCAAGACTCCGTCTCAAAAAAAAAAAAAAAAAAAAAAAAAAAAAAAAAAAAAAAAAAAATTATTAAAATGAATAAAAATTGAAATAAAACACACTAAAATCTATGGGATACAACAAAAGCAATACTAAGAGGAAAGTTAAAAGCAATACTAAGAGGAAAGTTTACAGCAATAAACGTGTATCAAAAAGCAGAAAGGCTTCAAATAAATAAGCTAACGATGCACCTCAAAAAACTAGAAAAGCAAAAATAAGCCAAACCCAAAACTAGTAGAATGAAAGAAATAATAAAAGTCAGAGCAAAAAGAAATATAATTGAGGCTAAAAGAATAACAGAAGATCAATGAAATGAAGAGGTTGTTTTTTGAAAAGATAAAATTGACAAACCTTTGGCTAGACTAAGAAAAAAAGAGAGAAGACCTAAATAAATAAATTAGAAACAAAAAAAGAGACATAACAAATGAGATCACAGAAATAAAAAAAAAATTAAAGACTACTATGAACAACTATATGTCAACAAACTGAAAAACCTAGACAAAATGGATAAATTCCTAGACACAGCCTACCAAGAGTGAACCATGAAGAAATAGAACACCTCAAAGAACCAATAACGAGTAATGAGACTGAAGTTGTAATACAAAATCTCTTATCAAAGGAAAGCCCAGGGCTTGATGGCTTCACTGCTGATTTCTACTGAACATTTAAAGAACTAATACCAATTATACTCAAACTCTTCAAAAAAATTGAAGAAGAGGGAATATTTTCAAACTCATTCCACAAGGCCAGCATTACTCTGATACCAAAACAAGACAAAGACACAACAAAAAAGAAAACTACAGACCAGTGTCATAGATGAACAGATATGCCAAAATTCCCAAAAAAATACTAGCACATGGAATTCAACAATACGTTAAAAAAATCATTTACCATGATCAAGTGGGATTCATCTTAGGGATGCAAGGATGGTTTAATATATGCAAATCAATAAGTGTGATATATCATATTGAGAGAACCAAGAATAAAACCCATATGATTATTTCAAGAGATGCCAAAACAACATTTTAAAAAATTTAACATCTCTTTATGATAAAGAACCCTCTGTCAAACTGGGTATAGAAGGAATATATCCCAAAATAATAAAGGCCATGTGTGACAAACCCACAGTAACATCATACTGAATGGGGAAAATTTGAAGACCTTTCTTTTAAGAATGGTACAAGACACAGATGCCCACTTTCACCAGTTTTATTCAATATAGTTCTGGAAGTTCTTGAGATAAGAGAAAGAAAGGGCATCCAAATTGGAAAGGAAGCAGTCAAATTAGTCTTATTTGCAGACGTCATTATCTTATACTTAGAAAAACCTAAAGACTCCAGCAAAAAGTTAGAACTGACAAGTAAATTCAATAAAGTTGCAGGATACAAAATCAACATACAAAAATCAGTAGCATTAATATACACCAATAGCAAACAATCTGAAAAAGAAATCAAGAAAGCAATTCCATTTACAATAGCTATAAAGAATACAAAATACCTAGGAATCAATTTAACCAAAGAATTGAAAGATCTGTACAAGGAAAACTATAAAATGCTTATTAAAGCAATTGAAGAGAACATAAAAAATGGAAACCATGGTACTTAATGCTCATGGACTTGGAAGAATTAATACTGCTAAAATGACAATACTATTCAAAGCAATGTACAGATTCAATGTAATTCCTAGCAAAATAACAATTTATCACAGAAATAGAAAAATAATCCTAAAATTTATGTGGACCCATGAAAGACCCCAAGTTGCCAAAGCTATCCTGAGCAAAAAGAACAAAGCTGCAGGTATCACACCACCTGAATTTGAAATTTACTACAATATCATGGTAATCAAATCAGCATAGTAGGGGGATAAAAACAGACATATAAACCAATGGAACAGAATACAGAACCCAGATATAAACCCATGCATGTACAACCAACTCATCTTTGACAAAGGCACCAAGAACACACATTGGAGAAAGGACAACCTCTTCAATAAATGTTGCTGAGAAAACTGGATAACCATATACAGAAGAATAAAACTAGACTCTTCTCTCTCACTGTATATAAAAAAGAAGTCAAGTGGATTAAGACCTGAAACTATGAAATTACAAGACAAAAACATTGGAGAAATGCTCCAGAACATTGGTCTGGGCAAGGATTTTTTGTGTAAGATCTCAAAAGCACAGGCAGCAAAAGCAATAATAGATAATTGGAATTACATCAAGTTAAAAGCCTTCTGCACAACAAAGGAATCAATCAACAAAGTGAAGGGACAACCCCCAGAATGTGAGAAAGTATTTGCAAACCATCCATCTGACAAGGGCTTAATAACCAGAATATATGAAAAGGCGAAACAACTCAATAGTAAACCTCCAAAATAATCTGATTAACAATGGGCAAAAGATCTGAAGGAGCATTCTCAAAAGAAGATATACAAATGACCAGCAGGTTTATTAAAAAAAAAAAAAAAGCTCAACATCATGAATCATCAGACAAATGCAAATGAAAACTACAATGAGATATCATCTCACCCAGTTAAAACAGCTTTTATAAAAAAGATAGGCAATAATGGATGCTGGCAAGCATGTGGAGAAAGGGGAACCCTGGTACATTGTTGGTGGGAATATAAATTGGTATAGCTACTATGGAGAACAGTATAGAGGCTCCTCAAAAAACAAAAAGTAGAACTATCATGTGATCTAGCAATTCTACTACTGGGTATATATCCAAAATAAAGGAAATTGGTATATTGAAAAGACTTCTGCACTTTCATGTTAATTACAGCACTATTAACCATAGCCAAAATATAGTATCAACTTAAGTGCCCATCAATGGATGAATGGAAGAAAATATTGTATACGTATACAATGGAATATTATTAAGCCATAAAAAGACAGAAATCTTGTCATCTGCAATAACATGGATGAAATTGGAGGTCATTATATTAAGTGAAATAAACCAGGCACAGAAAGACAAATATTACATCTTCTAACTCATATGTGAAACTAAAAACGTTTATGTCCCGAATATAGAGTAAGTTGGTGATTACCAGAGTCTAGGAAAGAGTGGGGATGAAGAGAAGCTGATTAGTGGATGCAAATATACAGTTTGATAGAGGAATTAAGACCCAATATTCGATAGATCAGTTGGGTGACTCTAGTTTACAATAATTTATTGTATATTTCAAAATAGCTAGAAGAGAAGAATTGGAATGGTTCTAACATAAAGAGAAGACAAATATTTAGGGTGATGAATATCCCAAGTACACGGTTTTGATTTTTACAAATTATATGATTACATTAGAGTATCACATGTACTTCGAAACTATGTGCATCTGTTAAACATCAATTAAAAATTAAATTTCAAACTTCATGTAAAAGGGGGAAAATACAGGATATTCTGCCATATAGTCAATAGAAAGGCCAGCCCAGAGGCGACTACAGTGGTGAAAGCGAGAGATGTTAGTGATTTGGACTGTGGTGGGAAGTTAGATTTAGGATAGGTCTTAAAGTTAGCAATGAAATAACTTCAGTTTTAACTTCAAAATATATCCTACTGGATAATTCATAGGGGTCTCTATGAGATGCGGGGGTCAGAGAAAGGGAAGAGGCCTCTGGGATTTTTGCATCAGCAACCAGGTGCCTTGTGGTTTCTTTGACTGAGATGGTGAAGGCTGGGGCATGCCAGCATTGAGATGCCAATGAGATTTCTGAAGGGAGCTGTTAATAGCAAGTTGGATATATAAGTCTCAAGCTCAGGGAAGAGGGTGGTGTGAGAGATACAAATTTGGAAGTCATTAGCATATAGATGGTATTTAAAGCCTAGGGAATGAAGATAGGCTCTACAGTGCAATTCACAGTGAAGATCTTCACGTCATGACTCTTTTAGTAGCAAAGAGCATAAACATCACTGAAGCATGTTCTGTGCGTGGGACTCTTGTCAAGTCTCCTAATTTCTCTAAGTATTTGTTAGCCTATCAGGAAAATAAGTGGTAAGCACACACGTTCAAGCCATACCCTCAATGCCCGAAGGACCACACTGTAATTCTCTAATTTCATAGAAGGTGAAGTCATGTATTTTGCTTTCTGCAAAAGGATGCCACTTTAAGATCTTCAGAGAAATGCAAAAATTGACTAGGGCAGTTTAGAATTCGCCAAACTGCACAACTGAGAGTAATCTACACTCAAGTAGATGTTTGAAACTCTACATTTAGCTGTGGGGTTCTTAAATATGCAGCAAATAATTTAAGTGATCCAAAATACCACACAAATAACTGGAGAGACAATAATTTCAGTTGCATTACTGGTGACAAAGTATTACGAAAATGAAACGCATTGTGTTCAGAATAATCCTACTCCAAAGCATGCAAAATCAGTCCACCTGATAAACTCAATCCTTCAAGAATACAAACAGAATGTACTTCCAAAAGTTGAGAAAAGTAACTCTGCTTTCGAGCCCATCTTTAGCTTTTATTTTTGGTGACAGGAGTAACAAAATTTATACTTTTTGCATAAGCAACTTGTACTTTTGCATATTCATGACAACATATGGATTAAGTGTTTTAAAATGAGTCTAGTCTAATTTTTCTAATAAAAAAGTAATTGCTAGCTCTAAAAAAAAAATGGGAAGCTATAATGGAAGAAGCCTGGGGAATGGAGAGTTGGCTCTAGCACTAGGCTCATGGGGGACACCAAAACTAGGCAAAAAACTCCCATGCTGACTTCTCCTGTGTTGTTCTTTCAGGCCATTGCTCCAAGTGTGGTGTTGGAATTCCCACACCAGAATCACCCAGGTGATTAAGATGTAGATTTCTGGATCCCATTTTAGATCTACTACACCACAGTTTCTGAATATAAATCTGCATTTTAAATAAGCACTCTTAGGTGGTTCTCAATCAGGAGTTTGAAACCTGGCTTCACAGACATGCTGGTTCTCAAACTTCAGTGTACATAAGAATCATCTGAAGAGTGGAATGAAATGCAGATATTGGAATCTGGAAGTCCCAGAGCCTGTCTGTGTTTTTGATTTGCATCCTGGGTCTCTTGAATGCAGGTGGTTTAGGGACCTCACTCTGAAAAACCCTGCCTAAGAGATCTCAGGAGTTCCATGCCCTGCCATCCCCATCCTTCCATCTCTACTCCCTGACAACTTAAATGCATACTTTATCTGTATGTGCCTCTGTGCCATTACATGATAAGGAAGGTCTTTTGCTTGTTTTAGATCTTTAAGTCCAGAAAAAAGTTAAGAGACACTGCAGAAGATACCAGCTCTTCTAATCAATTCTGATACTTTCTTGCACTTCTACATAGGCAATTCAGAAAAATAGTATCGGCCAGCAGCTGCAGCAACTGCTCCCCCAGGTGAGCTATTTGCTCCTCAAATGATGCATATGCCCTGTCTGAGCTGAAGCTCGAGGAAAGGAACACACCAAAAAGCATTCAGTCTCTAGGTTCTGATTCATTTCTCTCCCTGCCCAGTCTTCAGACATTATTTTAGGGAAGCCAACTTTAAAATTAAAACAACAACAACAATTTGTTTATATCACTAAATATGCTACCCCTGGAAGTACATGTTTTCTAATTTACCATGGTTGTTCTTTCCCAGCTCCTCAGAACTGTCTATCATGGAGAACCACTTCTGCTTTCCTCATTATTGAACTGGAAGACTAAGGAAGGCTGCATTTGCTCACTCTCCTGTGATTTCTAGTAAAGTCGAGCATCCTGTCTTTTTCGTTTGTCCATGATTTCCTCGGTGTTTGACCTAGCTCCAATTATATTCTTTCTCACAGAACTTTCTGTTTGCTTGTTTATTTTATTCCCTTTTATGTTGTTTTCAACTCATTTTGTGTTTGAACAGAGAAAAAGAAAGGATGTGAAGATGAAGCATTTATCTAGTGGTCCAGTTGGTGGAAAAAACACACAAAACATTTTAAGGCTGAAATGTTTGAAGTTGCTGCTGAGATGCCAACCAAAATGGACCAAGGACACTGGAGTGGGAAAAACTCTGACTTTGGAAGCTGAAAGATCTCAGCAACTTGCTGCCATGTGGCCCTGGGAAGCAGCCTACAGGCTTCGAGCCTGTTTCCCCACCTGCAAGAAGGCAGATTCGTTGTTTCACTTGTCAGTGTAGGCTGACATTTCTCAACCCAGCCAGTAGGATTCAGCACCTCTTTCTGCCCTTCCAGTGGGGCCACTCATGCCACAAGGATTCTAAGCCATGTCGAGTTTACTAAAGATTTTGTACAGAAATGCAGGAGGGCTTTACACTGTAGACCTCCACAGTAAAACCTGCTGAACTCCCATCAGGTTCCCTCTCCCAAGTCCTTCCACCTCCCTGCTGATCGACAGCTTCTCTTCTTCCTCTCTTTGCTTCACAGTTCCCAGGTTCACTCACTGGATGAACTTTTATCTTCCTCACTTTCCATATCTCCCCCTTCCCTACAGGCCTCTAAACCACTGTCCACTTCCTCCTTGATTGGACCCAGGTCCTCCAAACTTGTAAACCTGAAGCCCTCAGGTACTATGAAAACAAGGAAACTTCTCTCCCCCTTATCCTGGCTCCTTACCTTGGAAAACACAAGCAATTCAGCAATTAGTTATTTAGGTTGGTGCAAAGGCAATTGTGGTTTAAAAGTAATTTCTTTTTGGCAGGGCATGGTGGCTCATGCCTGTAATCCCAGCACTTTGGGAGGCCGAGGTGGGTGGATCACAAGGTCAGGAGATTAAGACCATTCTGGCTAACATGGTGAACCCCATCTCTACAAAAAATACAAAAAAAAAAAAAAAAAAAAAAATTAGCCGGGCATGGTGGATGGCTCCTGTGGTCCCAGCTACTCGGGAGGCTGAGGCAGGAGACTGGCGTGAACCTGGGAGGCAGAGCTTGCAGTGAGCCGCGATTGCACCACTGCACTCCAGCCTGGGTGACTGAGCAAGACTCCGTCTCAAAAAAAAAAAGTAATTTCTTTTTGATGGCAAAATTTAAAAGTAATTACTTTTAATGGCAAAAACCGCAATTGCTTTTGCACCAACCTTAATATTATGTCATATTAACTACACCTTTTCTCTCCTTTTAAAAGAACCCTAAAACAAATCCCAGACTTTTTCACGTTACATGTAAAAAGTGATAATGACAGACTGAAGATTCTGCCCATGGCTGGGACACTTCCCATGGCCCCGGCTTTCCAATAGTTGAAGGAGCAAACATTTTACTATGTCCTGAATCTACCCAATGCATACCAAGTGCCATTGCACGCAGACCAGGAAGACATTCTTACCTGTAAAAAGGGGGGAAATAATGCCTATTTCATAGGTCTGTCTTAAGATTAAATGAAATCATTATCTTTAAACCAGCAAGCAGAGTCTTGGGCACTCAGGCAGTGTTTAGGGAACCTCGGTTAGGCCTAGACTTAGTCACCATGTTGGTTCATTTTCCTGGCAAGTATTCTTTGTCGAGAACTTCTTTGCTTCCCTTCATTTTTTTCATTTTAGAAAACATTTATGAGGTCTCTAAATTTTCTTCCTTGAAGTCACACTGGCTGAAGTCAATTATTTTCACTGTTGGCAAGGAGTTGCTGCTCTGGGCCTTAATGGTGGTCTCCCCTGAGCCACCTCTCTTCCACGCATCATACATTTTAAACCCCACCCCGCCTTGTGCCTTGTCCTCCTCTGCTCTCACTCCCTCTCTGTCTCCGACGTTCCTGCTCTGGATCCTCATGCTACTGATGGCCTAGGTCTACGTCTCATCATCACACTCTATTCCCCCTTTACCACCCGCTCCTGGGTTACACTAAGTGCTCACTGGAACCGAGGGAGCCTGTGACTCTCACCTTGTGCTACGTGTTACTTCAATATGTCAGTTTCAACCATTCATCTGTGGACAATGCCCTTGGCGGATTAGCATGAACCCCTGAATCTCGTAGGGAAAGATAACTTGAAGATCAATTATGATTACTCTCATTTTCTTCACTGCTTCAGCCATGCCGCTTCTGTGCTGTTCCATGAATGCAATGGGGACACTCCTGCTGCAGGACTTCGCTGCTCTTTCCTATGCCTGGAACACTCTTCTCCCAGATTTCCACTTGGCCTGTACCCTAACCTATTTCAAGTTTTTGCTCAAAGGTCATCTTCATGAGTCTCTTCAGTGACTATCCCCCAGTGCCACTGACTTCTTCCTTGCTTTACTGGCTGTTAACAGTGTGTGTGTGTGTGTGTGTGTGTGTGTGTGTGTGTGTGTGTGACAGAGAGTGTGTGTGCAAGAAAATACAGTTTGCCTGCTCCCACTAGAATGTACAACTCCATGACAGTAGGTATTTTGTCCTCTGCCTTTCTCGCTATATGTTCCCTGTATTTAGAATATGCCCTGGTACATAACAGACACTTGGTATATAGTTGTCGAGTTGAATGAATGAACGTGTAACTTATGTCAGACAACAGAAGGGGCCAGAGAGGTGAAAGGAATTGTCCAAGGTCACACAGTTATTTAGGAGTAGAACTGGGAAGTTGACTTGGGTTTCCATCACACAGCTTGGTGTCTTTCCTCTGCCTCCAGCTTTTTGCTTTATCAACCACAATCCACAGTGCTCCACCCTCCTAGAGCGTAGCTGGGGAAGGCTTGGAGTCTGGCACTAGCACGGACAAAACGGAGTAATCTCTTTAATGTCTTAAATGTATACACTTATGAAAGCCACTTCATTTGCTGTACTCTAGGTATACTGCCCTTCCTTCAGTTCTTCAAATCTGTCTCAGGGATTTTGCACATGTGATTCTCTGAAATGCTTTTTGCTCAGTTCTGCCCTTGACTGACTCCCTTCCATCTTTCAAGCCTCAACTTAAATATGCTTTCTTGAGAATCCATCCCTTCCCCTCTGCCATGTCTGAATGTCTGTGTCCCTCAAATTCTCATGTTGAAACCTAATCTCCAGTGTGACAGCTTAGAGGTGAAACCTTTGGGAGGTGATTAGGTCACTAATTGGATTAGTGCCCTTGTAAAATACACCAGAAAGAGCTTGTTTGTCCTTTCAACCCATGTGAGGACACAGCAAGAAGTCCCCATCTATGAACCAGGAAATGGTTGGGCTCTCACCAGACACCAAATCTATTGCCACCTTGATCCCTTGATCTTGGACTTCCCAGCTCCAGAATCATGAAAAATAAATTCTTGTTATTTGTAAGCTACCCAGTTTATGGTATTTCGTTATAGAGCCTGAACAGACTAAAACATTACCCACACCAAAAGTTTTGGTTATTTTATTCAGAATATTTGTCACTATTTGCTTGTGATTTCTCATTTAGTCCATTCTCTTCCTATTAAGCGAGGGCCATTTCTTCTTTGTTCACTTTTGTACAATCAATGCTAACACAGTCTCTGCAGTGGATGAATCAATGAATAAGTCTATTATCAAATAAAATGCAAAGGACTTGAGGATTAGACATTATTTCATAGTAGCCATTATAGCTGCTGTTTGAATATACCATGTCTAAAGAAACAATTGCCAGCAAGTAAAAAGCCCCACAAGCCAACCACAGGTTGAGTGAGGCATCTATGATTGTATATTTTTGCTTTGGTCTAGTTCTAACTTGTCAAGTAGGTTTCAGTAACTTGATATCTCTTTATCACAGTTGAAACCCAGACACAGGAATCACATGTCATATTGTAGGGCCTTATTTATAAGTAATGTGTAGCAATCTGTGATGACACATAGTCATATCCAAATCAAGTCTTATTGAGGTATCTTGCTTAATTTCTATCTTGTTAGATTATACCTAAAAAAATTTGAAAATTGTAGATTAATGAATAAATATTTATTGAGAACTTATCCAGTCCCTAACCCTGAGAAGAATATAAAGACAATGGCCTTATTCTTAAGAAACAGACTATTTAAAGACAATGGCCTTTTTTCTTAAGAAACAGACTGTTGGCCGGGCGCGGTGGCTCATGCCTGTAATGCCAGCACTTTGGGAGGCCGAGGGGGGCGGATCACGAGATCAGGAGATTGAGACCATCCTGGAGAACACGATGAAACCCTGCCTCTACTAAAAATACAAAAAAAAAAAAAAAAATTAGCCAGGCATGGTGGCGGGCGCCTGTAGTCCCAGCTACTCGGGAGGCTGAGGCAGGAGAATGGCGTGAACCTGGAAGGCAGAGCTTGCAGTGAGCCAAGATCGCGCCACTGCACTCCAGCCTGGGCTACAGAGCAAGATTCCTTCTCAAAAAAAAAAAAAAAAAAAAAAAAGAAACAGACTGTTTAGTGGGATGAACACAATTTATACACAGAATGCCATAAACAGGATTATACTCCATACTGTGTGCATTGAGCAGGACAGACAGTAAGTGCAATGGAACTTGGGGGATGGGAGAGGAAAATAAGTGTGTGCTGGAGTTTTAAGGGAAGGGTTCCTAGATGAGGTGGAATTTAGTCTTTGAAGGATGGGGGAGAATAAATCAGCATATTTATTGAGTGCCTACTGTGCATAAGATATCCTACTAAATACTATGCGGGATACAAAGATTATAAGACGAGGTGCCTACCCCTGACAAGTTTATAATCTTGTTGCAAAAACATGATATAAATTAGTGAAAAGTTAAATAATGTTATGAGGGATAAATAGCAGCTTAAGATGACAGCAGCACGGAAGATGTCATAGACATTATGTGATGAATTACCCGATGAATGATATTGATAATTATGGCTCTAGGAGCTCCCAGGAGGTAGGTTGGGAAGGCTTCTCGGAAGACACAGGGCGTCTACATGATTTAGAAGGATGGATGGAGTTGGCTAAGAAGATGATGGGAGACATTATCGGGGAGGAAGAGTAGAGATTGGCATAAACAAAAGAGTACAGGCAGGGCAGGACACAGAGGAAAATGTGTCAGAGGAAAATAAGTGAGCCAGACTGGCTAAGAACAGATAAAAAATTAGAAAACTGGTTAGAAATAAAACTGGAGAGAGGGATTAAGACCAGGTCATGAAGGCAATGAAAGCTAGACTATTGAGTTTATATATCACCGTTCCTGCAATGAAGAACCACTAAACATTTTGCATAGGGGCATGATGTTTTAGAATTTGTCTGGCAGCAGGGTAAAGAAAAGCTTTGACCAATATGGAGAAACCCCATCTCTACTAAAAATACAAAAAATTAGCCAGGCGTGGTGGTGCATGCCTGTAATCCCAGTTACTTGGGAGACTGAGGCAGGAGAATTGCTTGAACCTGGGAGGCAGAGGTTGTGGTGAGCCAAGGTTGCAGTGAGCTGAGATCACGCCATTGCACTCCAGCCTGGGCAACAAGAATGAAACTCCATCCAGAAAAAAAAAAAAAAAGAAAGAAAAATTTTTTAAAAAAGAAAAGCTTTGAAAAGAGTGGCTGTGTGAGAGGCTACTTCGGAGGTGCAAGCACAGGATAGAAGGAGCTATTATGAGAAGTGGTGGCCATTCCCAGTGGGACGTAGGTAGACACCTAGAGGTAAACTGCAAAGGAACACTCACAAGTGTTTGTGGTTGGCTGCAACATCTGTGGCTCATATGAATATCATTAGAAACAATGTATATGGTCATGGTGTGTTAGGCACACTACAGGTTCTCTTGTAACTCAATATTTTTATAATACTGTGATTTAACAATTAGAGGTCCTAGGTTAGGAGCTTCCGAAGGGTAGGGAATGTGTATTGTACCCCTGCATGTGTATCCCTTACAAGGTCTGATACACTGGTAAGTACTTAAGAAATAAACTGATGGAGGCCTTTGGTAGTGCAGTACTGTTACAATGGAGCAGGAAAAATTTTTCAATGTCTAGTCGTGAAGATGATTAAGAGATTGAAAAATAGAGGTAGAATGTAAGGGGGTGACTTTTGAAATAGCCTTCACATCTGTGAGTGGTCACTGCATTATTGGGACATATATTTAGGCTCTGATAAGGTGGACTTAGATTAGATATCAGAAAGCTATTTTGGCAATAAAGGCTGATAGATCCTGAACTAAGATTGTCAAGAAGATGTGAGTGGTAGAGGTCTGAAAGAGCTTGAAAAATGAAAGCAATCTATGTTGGAGATTTTATTCCTTTTCCTTTCCCTTCACTAATACAGTGATCCAGGCCTCCATATAAAATTTCTCTCCTTGTAACATGACTCGAGTGAATCTTCTATTTCTTGGAGCTTTGATACTAACCACCTATTGACCATTCTGAGGGCCCAAACTCAGTCTATTATGCCTCCTGCACTCCCCATGGCAAATGACTCAGTGCATCTTCAGTGAACATTAAACTGTGAATGTCAGGGAATGAGGTGCCACTAGCAATAAGCAATGAGAGTGAGTGAGAGGAGATGGTGTGTGTGTGTGCATTTCCTGTGGTTATGTCAGCCTTCTTTCCGTTCAAGGGAAAATGTGCTTCCTCATTCTTCCTTACAAGAGGGCCCGGCTTCATTGCTTATGGTGAGTTATGAGTTATCTTTTTCATCCAAATACACCAGGAATGGAAACCATGGACTTGAGTATATTATGTTTCACTTTGCCACCTCTCTCTTGCCTTGTTCTCTACTGTTTGTTTTCGCTCATTTATAAATCACCTTGCACTGTGGTCAGACATTTACTAGAAGCCTTTGCTGGAGCCTTTGACAATGGCTATCCTCACTTGACAGGTGACACCCTGCTGAGAAAAATGCCAGAGGAACTTGAACACAATTTCTCACCCTCCTCCCACTTGGCCTCAATCTGGACTTTCTCCTTCTTCCCTTCTGTCAACTTCCTGTTCTCTCTTTTCCATTCCATTGCCTTTCCCAAATTCATATTCAAAGATGCTTTGAACACAACAAAAATACTGCCAGAGCTAATTATAATTGCACATGAATTTTGTTATGTTACATAGATTTCTTCTAGCCTGAATATTTCAAATTGACCTCCAAGAGGTAAAAAGAATGGGTGTGATCATAGTTCCCTCCCTTCCCCCTCTCTCTTCAATTTCTATTGAGCGGAACATTCTTCCCCTCCCTGTCTGTGCCTATTTTTATACCCTGTCCCCTGCACCCTTACTTAAACCTAAAATATTGATGAGCTCCACCTCAGACTCAGCAATTATTAGCAGAGCTACAGCTCAGTTCAGTACAGGTGGGTGCAAATCCACAGGGTTCCTGAGAGGCCAGAGGCAGTGAGGAGCGGAGGATCATATAGGGAAGACAGATGACACCGAGCACTTACACGAATGTCTTGGGTACTTGGGGTGGAGTTACATGGGTGGGAGAGGGGGCGAATTTGAGAAATGATCTAGGAGAGTTCCCTAAGTCAGCAGGATTCAGTGGGGGTGGGTGTATGGTGTGGATTCCAGGGAAGGTAGGAGGCTACAGCAGTCAGGGTTGGAACTTGTGTCAGGCTGCTGATGTTCAACCGTCAGCTCCGGATCTCACTAGCGGCCTAATCAGGGGCATGACCCTTAACAACTCTGAGCAGTTTCCTACAGAATAGAGTAATAACAGTTTCTAGCTCACAGGTCTTGGAGAGAAATTAGATTATGCATATAAAAACATTTAGCTCAGTACTGGGCATATGGAAAGTAATCAATAAGCAGTAGTAATCATTATGTGTTGTCCTTTTTACTGATATCCATCGGTAATCAGCAAATTGTAACTATTATTTCTTTATCTCCATGAGAGAGTTTATGAAAATGGTGTTTAAAACCAATCATTAGCCTTAGGAAAAAAAGTAAAGGCAAACACAATTTGTTCCATAGATAGTATCAATAATTCTGGGCTGATATCAACTTATTAACTTTTCTACATTGTTCAAGACATTAATTTGCTTGCTGTTGGTTTGTGTGAGCGATGTCTCAGTTGCATGATGTATATGTACGTGTGTATATGTGTGTGTGTGCATGTATACAGACAGACACATATACGCACACACAAGATGAAGAGTGAAATGTTTCTTGTTGCTCTGGGATTGGTAACTGGGGCACAAAGCCTGCCAAGTGTCAGGACCTCTGCAGCAGGGGGCTGGACAGCTTGGGGGTGGTTCACACATCTGGGAGCTGGAGGACTGAGGGGTGGAAAAGGTCGAGCTGGAGGTGAATCCCTTACCTCAAAGGGTTGTGCTGCAGGGAGGCTCGCAGGCACTCTGAAGAACTCGCACGTGTGTCTGAGGAGAGACAGGCCACAATTGGAGGCCTGCTGCGTGGAGGGTTCCAATGGCCAGTCTTGGCAGGTCGGGAAGTCAGCAGAGAGAGGACAGGCAGTGGCCAGCCACGCGGAGGCATGTGTCCACCACCCCTCCCGTCCCCCGCCAACATCACTGGGAGAATCAGGATTGGTGGGGTTAGGGTACAGGAGGTGGCTCAGAGTCAGATCACAGTCCCGGATTTCAGCTTGTTAGGGGTTGAATGTGTCCTCCACAAAATGATAGATTGGCGTTCCAATCCCCAGTATGTCAGAATGTGATCTTATTTGGAAAGAAGGCCTTGCAGAAGGTTAGAATGTGATCATTAGGGTGGTCCCTAATCCATTGTGACTGGAGTCCTTATAAAAGGGGGAAATTTGGAAAGCGTCATACACAGAGGGAAGACACGAAAATAGACATCAAGAGAACTTAATATGAAGACTGGAATTATGCTGCCACAAGCCAAGGGGTGTCTGGGGCCACCAGAAGCTGGCAGAGGCAAGGAAGGATCCTTCCCTACTGCTTTCAGAGGGATCACAGCCCTCATTTTAAGCTTCTTTCCTCTAGAACTCAGATGATAAATTTTGTTGTCTTAAGCTCCCCAATGTGTTGTACTTTGTTATGGCAGCCCGAGAAAACTAATACATAGCTCAAAGCTGTGCAGGAGGGAAGAGAGGGAGATGTGATTTAAGTGCGTTACAGATCAAAACTTTAACCTGGGCTGCACTTGAAGAGCTAAGCTTGACCGGAAAGTTATGGAATCTGCCCAAGATCTTATTGAGCGATGTGCTATGTATTAGGAAAGGGAGGTTCTACAGAGCAGAGATGAAAGCCACGATGGGAAAAAATACAATTATTTTATGCATACACCCCACCGAGTTCAGACTGCTCAATAAGCTGGTTACATACAGATTCACACATCCTCTGCCCACCAGATGCTTGGGAACTTGGCCAGGATTACTCTCAGGCTGCATGCTGATTACCATGACAACATAGGTAAAACACAGTCCTGCAACTTCCCCAGTTTATAGACTTGGAGCCAGGGGTAGTTCTAAATGGTCTAACCGTGAATGTTCTGTGATTAAATCTGATGTTTGACAATGAGCCCTGGGGACCATAAATCACTGAAGTCTGAGAGTGCTCCAAGGGTGATAACAGAACTCCCTCAGTGAAAGAACTACTTTGCAGGCAGCTTAGAGAGAAGACCCCTTTTCATGTCTTGCCTTCACATCTAGATGAGCACCAGAAGCTGCATACCCGCAAGGATCTCTATCATAGTCAGTTCCCAGTGGCCTCTGTCACATTCTTCTGGGGTGATGGGCTTTGTCTTCATTCCCAGGATATCTCACTGAGCTGCCCTGTCTGCACAGTCCCAAGAGGGTGTTGGCTGTGAGCTGATTTTTGAGGTGAATGGGCACCCAGGATTTCTATCATTTTTCCTCATGGACATAGGGAGAGAAGAGTCTTGGCAGGTCGGGAAATCAGTTATGTTCATCCTGCTGGGTCTCAGTAGGTGCTCACTGCTCCAATTAGCACTCCCTGTCTTCCAGGACGGGGAGGGCTGCTCAGCCAGCACCTCCTCAACACAAACTTTCCTTTTCTTCACCTTACAGGGGGTGGAATTAGAGTTATTCTCCTGAATCTCTGATGTACTAGATGGTTCTTGTTGGTTTCCCTTGGCATACCCATCTCTGGTGATTTTGGAGATGGTGGTAGCCTAGAAGAAGAGGCATTGGAGGAGGAGATGGCAAGGAATTGTAGGGTGCATGGCGGGGCAGCAGAGACACCAGCCTGGGCTTGCCATGATGTCCTGCGCTCCCAGAAAGAAAGAAGAGGATGGATATGCTGAGGGGCCCTAGCATGAAAAGGGAATTCTCCTGTTTATTTTATTATGATTATTATAGGTTCAGTGGGTAGATGCACAGGTTTGTTACATGAGTATATTGCATAATGATGGGGCTTGGGCTTTCAGTGAGCCCATTACCAAAATAGTGAACATAATATCCAATATGTAGTTTTTCAGCTCAGCCCCACCCCTGCACCTCCACGCTTTTTGAGTCCTCAGTGTACATTCCTTTTATCTTTATTTCCATGTGTACCCATTGTTTAGCTCCCACTGATAAGTGAGAACATGCAGTGTTTGGTTTTTCTGTTTCTGTCTTAGTCTACCTGTCCTTTAAACGCTGGCATCTCTCAGGGCTTGTTCTTAGCCCTCTGCGTTCTTTCTTTCTGGGCTCTTTCACTCATATCCTTACTGATGACTTTCAAACCTATATTTCCAGCCAGGAAGTGTGTCTTGAGCTCCAGGCTCAGAAATCCCACTTCTTACTAGAGAGATCACTCCATCTGTATGTCATGCGGATACTTTAAATAGAAAACATCCAAAGTGTTCTATTCATTCCCACTCCCCAAAACAGCTCCCTCTCCTCTCTTGCCCCCATAGTCTACCAGCTGGCAAGACCAGAAATGCAGAAGTCTTTCTTAACTCCATCTTCTACCTAATGCCACATCCAACCAATCACTGAGTCTTAATAACGCCGACATCTAAATAGACCTCAGCTCCATCCACTTCTCTTTCTCATTGCCTCAGTCAAGATGACAGCCATCTGTCATTCAAGGGGCAGGGATACAAGATGTGTGGGCTCTCCTGGCTTACTAGTTTCTTGACACAACTTCACAACAACATTGTTTAAGTGTATATTCATCATTTATTTAGAGGGAAATTGTAGAAAAGCAACACCCATGGAAGGAGCAATCAAATTATCTTTTATTGCAGGGGTTGGCAAATGAAGACCAGTGAGCTGACCACCTGTTTTATAAATAAAGTTTTTTTGGAACACGGCCATACCCATTTGTTCATGCGTTGTACTTGGCTGCTTTCATGCAACAATGGCAGAGTAGAGTAGTTGTGACAAACAGAATCTGGCCTACAAAACCTATTTACTATCTGGCTCTTTATTTAAAAAGTTTGCTGACCTCTGTTATATTGCCCTGAACAACTCAGCTCTGGCTTTGCACTTGCATCCTTCCTCATTAAATAATTTAGAAATCATCTGCTGTAGGTCTACCATGCCCCTTGGTAGAGTTGGCGGGGTTGGTTGAGGCAGGAAGGTGTCCCACACAACCATAGTGGCTTATCAAGCATTTTTTCCAGTCACATGCAATGTTTCTGCTTGGCAAGACATCCGGAACATACAATTGTCGCCTTCTTGTTCAATTCCATTGATGTTTAGAAACTTAGTGAGAATTCATTTCCCTTCATAGATGGACACCCCAGGCACTTCCCAGCTGCCTCCCTTTAATTTGCTTTTGATGTCATGGACCTCCTGTTGAGTCTTCCTGCCTCAAGTCTTGCTCCTCTTCAAACCATTCTCTACAATGCAGATAGGATAATCTTTCCCAAATGCATATCTAATCACGCCACTCGCCTGATAAGCCACATTGCAGGGTTTAGAGAACTTACAGTATGTTCTCAACTCTGCAACAGGGCTCAGTGGGCCTTTAAGATCAGATATAAAGGGCAACATGGCTCACCTAGCATTTGTTTTCTGGATCCAGCCTTGTTTTTGGCCTCATGCCCTGCCCTTCTCCATCTTTTTTTTTTTTTTTTAATGTGACAGCCATATTTCTCCTCTTTCAATTCCCAGATATGCCATGCTCTTTTCCTCTGGTTCTTTGTGAATTATTTTTCTCTATACAGAACACTTTGTTTCCCACTCTTGCCTTTACCTGGCTAACTTCAGCTCATCCTTCATGTATCTGTATAAATATCATTCTCTCAGCTTGGTTCTATCTGTCCCTTAGACAAGATTAATTATTGCCCTTAATCTGTCTGTATTTCCCTTATCATAACATCAATCATTCTTATTGTTATCATTTGTTTAATTATCTGTAAGTTCTATAAAGACAGGGATGACTAGCTTGTATTCCTCAAGCCTATCTGGCAATAAGCAGGTACTCAAATAGATATTGAATGGATAAGTGATTGAATGCATGCAGGAATGTATGAATGAGGATTTAAGAGCCTTCCTCTACTGCTCATTATTCCCCAGTCTCTACATCCAACTGATAACCACATCTGGTTCTAATTGTAATTTTAAAGCATTCAATTTTTTGCCAATTCTCATACGCCTTCCTTCTTCTATCTTATACCTGTACTATGACAATGATCTTGCCTTCAGTATGGTGCTTCATTAAATTTCTATAAGGATATCAGAAATAAATATCTATGTCCTTTCCTTCCTAGCCCATGGTATAAACATCAAACTCTTTTGCCTGTTTGATCAATTCCTGTAACCCATCTCTTGTCCTTCTGTCCTTGTGACCTAGAAATGCTGGATTACCTGTAGTTCTTCAGAATATACTAGGATGTTTCATACTTTCTAGCTTTTCCCCAATTTTCCTCCATACTTAACACACCCCACTCCATTTTGTGCAGCTGGAGAACTCTCGTTCAGTTTTAAAACTCAGTCCAAAGGCACCTCTTCTGTGGAGCCAGTCTGAACCCTTCTTTCTTTGTGCCCCAGCTGAATAAATGGCTGTAACAGCACCAGTATCACTTTTTTTTACATGTACTTATTTGTCCTGGCTTTTCTAGTTTTGAGGGTAGAGGCCATATCTGATTCCTGTTTATATCTCTAGCAACTAGCCCAAGGTAGGCACTTTTGGTTTAAAAGTGGAATGAATGGAGGTGATCTCTAAAGTTCCTGCTAGCTACAGCATTCCATGAACTAGGAAGCTAGTCCTTGACCAGGCACAGTAGCTTCAACCTATTTGTGAGTGTAGCACTTTGGGAGGCCAAGACAGGAGGATTACTTAAGTCCAGGAATTTGAGACCATTTGGGCAATATAGCAAGACCCCATCTCTACAAAACATTTTTATTTATTTTTTAAAATTTAGAATATAATTATACTTTATTGATATTTTTTTAAAATTATATTTTAAGTTCTGGAATACATGTGCAGAACGTGCAGGTTTGTTACATACGTGTACTCGTGTCATGGTGGTTTGCTGCACCCATCAACCTGTCATCTACATTAGGTATTTCTCCAATGCTATCCCTGCCCTAGCCCCCCACCCCCCGACAGACCCCGGTGTGTGATGTTCCCCTCCCTGTGCCCATGTGTTTCCATTGTTCAACTCCCGCTTATGAGTGAGAACATGCGGTGTCTACAAAATATTTTTAAAAAAAATTAGTGGAGCATTGTAGCATATGCCTTATAGTCCTAGAAACTTGGGAGGCTGAGGCAGGAGGATTGCTTGAGCCCAGTAGTTTAAGGTTGCAGTGAGCTATAATCATGCCACCGCACTTCAGCCTGGATGACAGAGGGAGACCCTGTCTCAAAAAAAAAAAAAAAAAAAAAAAAAAGAAAGAAAGGAAAAAAAGAAGCTAGTCCAAGATTTTCAGCATGTTGAACCAGCATCCAGGGGGATTTTTTCTAGAAAAATACCTATAAACTCCCTTTTCCCTTTTGAAAGCCTAGGTCCGAGCTCAGCACACCATATATTGTTATTGCTAACCCCACAACCTATTTGATGAGACCTCCCTTCCTGTTGACTTTTTGCTAGAGCTTTATCTGGAAGCTAGATGTAATCTTAAGTCTATTTCCATCTTGGAATAACATATATCTTCTCCTCTTTTCTAATGCCAACCCCCAGGAAGGTGAAGCTAAGTAGTGGAGGGTTTCAAAACAGACTGAGCAGTGGTTTTTGATGAAGGAGGAGACTTGTATGTCATTGGGAGTATTAGGCCAACCATGGCAGAGAGGCAGGGTGAGATGTTAGTGGTGGGCTGGAGGGGGATGGCCCAACAAGGGTCATGAGGGCCAGTTCTGGAGAGACTGACCTGGCTGTAGGACTGGCTTTGCAAGCAGTCAAATTACACTATAAGTACTAGTCCGGCCTGAGACGCTGAGATGGCAGTTAAAGAGGTTCAATCCCCAAGAACAAGTTACAGTGGCAGGACCCTCCTTTCCTGCTTATGCAAAACAAAGGACTGCAGCTAGAAATCAGGGGCTAAGGTTCAGCCAGCCACCCCTTTCATTTGAAACCAAATATCAAAGTTCCAATCCTGGAACTTTGCCCTGGAGGATAAATTGGGAATTGGAGCTGGGACTAGGCAAGAATTGTCTTCCCAGAAGCACAGAGGACATTAGGGGCGCCCAGGCACTCACTAAGAGAACATTCAGTAGAGGGTTAAAGGCTAAACATGGACTCCAATCACTGGTAGAGACAGGGCCCCAAATATTACAATATTTGTTTCTCAATGGTCAGGGCTGGAGTAGATCAGCCTGAGGCTTACCAGTCTTTAGAATATTTATAATCAATGTTTAACTTTTAAGGTTTTGAAATCCTAAATGTCCACAAGTGCATAACTAATTGAAGGAAAAGAAATTTAAATTGGGATGCAATCTCTATTTAGACCCATCAAATCGGAATTGGGTTATTTAAACTTCCTTTAAAATAAAATAATGGATGCTGGTGAGGGCACACTTAGGCCTTCTAACGCACTGCTGATTCTACATTGTTACAACCCTTATGGGAAGTAATTTGAACATTCATATCAAACTCTTTAAAAAGTTCATTCTTGCAGTTAATATTTGTTGGTGTTTATTCAGCTGTCATTTTTGCCTTTCTCCCACCTAATACTGGTTAGGTTTTTATCTGGATATCCATCCTTCGCGAAGAGACCTTGTGCATGAGGGGCAGTTGACATCCCATTTAACATGGATGTCTCTGATTGGCTTAGGCAATTAGAACTTTTGAACTTCTGGTCCAAAGTGTTTATTTTGTGGATGAGCACAGACCTATATTCCAATCAGGGTGAATCTTAAGACTCTTGTTTGGAAGGCAGGGACAGAAATGTACACTCTCCCATTAGATTTGCCTGAGGACATCTATAGCCATGCTGGCGGCTGGTGGCCATCCTGGTTTGAGTTTGGCTTTTTGCTATTTGTCACTGAAAGCCTGTTCTTTAGTCTTTCACCCAGTTATTTCACTTCTAAGCATATATCCTCATGAAATAATCATAAATTCATCCAAAATGTTAAGTATATCATTATTTATAAGAAAGAAAAATGGGAAACAGCCTATATAAATGTCCTTAAATGGATGAAGGTTAAATAAAATATATTGTAGTCATAGGAGAAAATTTTATGAAACCATTACAAATCATGTTTCTGAAGAATATTTAATGACTTTGGAAAATGCCCACAGTATAGTGTAAAGTACAAAATGTAAGATGTAAAATTGGATTCACATAATGTGAACCCATTATCTTATTTACATATAGAGAGATTAGAAGGAAATACACCAGAATATTAACAGTTATTTATGAGTCATTTTTATTACTCTCTTTATAGGTTTTGAACATTTAATATTTATAAATGTGCACATATCACATTCATAATGACAAAAATTCCATAAACATTGTCGATATTTTTGTAGTTTTGACTGTTTTCCAGAGACCTCAAAGGGTGATATCATGCTCATGTTTTATTTTGTTGAGGCATATATTCATGACAGACCCTGGGAGGCTATTGGGAAGGAACACATTTCGAAACTCTGCCACCCTTCACACACAGGCCAGGCCTTTTATGGAGCTCAGCCCTGGAGAGAAATTAGAGTTAGGTGGAGCTGAGGCAAAATTTGTCACCTGATACAGATGCAAATACTTCTCACCCAAATAAAAGAATTGGTGCCTTGCTTCTAGAAGCCAAGCTGAATCTGAAGTTGTATCCACTCTCTCCAGACTCTCTCTGCTCCTCCCCTCCCCATGCTCAGGTCTAGGACTGTTACTGCATTTTGCAAATGGGAGACTGAAATGCTCTGGGAAGTGACTCACCCTCAGCCAGACTATGATAGGGCCACAAAGAAACAGTTTGGAACTAAGGCCATCTATGTCCCCAGTCAGGGGGTTTAATCCCCAAGGTAGCTTATTACTCAGAACTATTTTCCCCCAGGCTGGTGTTGAAGGCAACCTCCTCCATCTAAAAGGCCCTGCCACAGTTTGATTTTTCTTCCAGCACAATCCCAGCAGGAAAAGTTCTAGTACATGCAGGTTGGAAACAGCAAACCCTGTTTCTCTATTCTCATTCAAAACAGGTCAAATGAATAGACAAATTTCCTTCCTATAAGATTCAGCTCCCCCGGCTTATGTGTAACAGGCAAGATCTTTTCCTCCTCCTCCTCTTCTCTCCTCTTTCTCGCCTTTCCCCGTTTTCCCCCACTCCCTCGACCTTTCCCCACTTCTTCTCCTCCATCTCCCTTTTTCAATATCTTTAATGGCTCATGCAGCTTAAAACTTCACTGGCGGTTTTCAGGGTTTTCAAGAGCGTTGGATTGCCGGAGTGAGATCCGTGCCTTTCCCATGATCCCCATGATGTAGGCATCTCACTGATTCAGTCCTTTCTCACTGTTGAACTTCTCGCTAGGGCACCACTCCATGCTCTTAGCTGTCATCCCCTTAACAGGGTAGGGGGCATTTGGAGCCTCCTTTCTAGTTTTGACTCCTCCCAGAGCCAGCTTTTCCCAGAATACGCCAACTTCATCTAAAACCTACAGTGGCATTAGGCTGAGGGTGCTGTTCAGTTCTGGGCTTTTCCCTTTTGGAAATATAATGTATAAAAATGATCCACCTGCTTATTCGACAGCCTGGCAGTTGTCAGGGCTCCACTGCATGCTTGGAGATGTGCCAAGAGATTATCTCACCAACCTCATCTCCCTTGATTACTTGAAGTTCTCAGTGTTAGTGGCGAACCTTAATGAGGGGACACAGTTTAGCTAGGACAAGATAATGGGCCATTTATCTTGCAGGTTCAGAGGGATTTATTTCTGATATTAGACTCTTCCAGCAGGGAGAGGAGTCCTGGGGAATAAATAGACCCAGGGTTCTGGAGCGAAGAGCACACAGCCGTGGAATGCCATTGCAGGGGAAGCCGGACAGAGCCAGAGCCAAGGTCTCTGAGAGCCAGGATCAAGGCTTGGTTATCTTGGACTTGGTGGCACTAAGCACAGAACTGCTGCATGGGAGTTAGCCTGATCTAACCCGCAGCCTACCCTGACTTTTAGGAGAGGTTGTTGGTAGAGTAAGTGCACAAAGCTGCATGTGTGCATTTCTGAGTCATGTCTTTCAGAATTCACCGTATAAGTTGAACTCTGCCTGCCCCGTGGATGCTGTCGGCATATCTCTGACTTCGGCTAAAGTAAATGTCAATGACTTTATCTTTTGGCTGTTGCTGCTTTTTAATCCCTTTCCCCGTAATAAGGCAAAACCACATCCATGGTTCTTCTCCTGTGTGTTGGAGGATCTGGTCTCTTTGTGCTGGAGTGACGTGGATCACAGATTGGGGCTAACAGCATGTGGTATTTCACCTCCTTGCCCAGAGTTCCATGGCCACATGTGCCACGTGACTGATTCACACTTTCCCTGAATTGTATAACTGCTGCCTGGAGCCTCATGATAACCCTCCGGGACCTGCTGACAGTGCTGGGACTATTCCTCCTATGAATGGCCACACACACCCTTGATGCTTGGCTTCTTCAGATCTCAAAGACTGAACAGAACATTTCTGAAACGTTCTGAAATCTCCCACTTCCAAGGATTCAACTTGCCAACATTTACTGAGTGCCCATCGGATGCCAGGATCAGTGCAAGATGTCTTCATTTATTTCAACCGACTCTCATATTGTTCGGTAGGTATTATCATTATCCTGTTTTATAGATGAGGAAACTGAGGATTGGAACAGGTAAAGGGCTTACTGAAAAAATCATCTGGCTAGCAGTAGAGTATAAATTCAAGTTGAGATTGACTTGACTTCAGAATAGTGCATCATGTGTCTTTGTAGGCATGACTCTGGTCAGTAGCTCCATTTATACAGAAGAGTACCATATTTGACCTTTTCTTCCTACACAATAAGATTTTATACCTCATCTTCCAGTAGATGGAGTCCCAAGAATGTCTGGATGAGAAAAGCTTTGCCGGGGGGGAGGGTGGGAAGAGGGGGAGGGACACACATCTGATTTCCACCCCGTCTTTCCTTTTCCTCTTGCATCTTGTCTTGTTTTCAAAGGAGAAAAAGGAGTCAGTGTTGTGCAGTGATGCAGAACATTTTCTCTGGATTCAAGCTGATGGATTCGAATCCCGGCTCTGTCACTACCTTTGTGACTTTGGGAAAGATACTTCTTCTAAGTCTCAGTGTTCTCATCTGTAAAATAGGGATAACAATCATCCCTCACTCATAATTTTGTGATAATGAAATACAATAATGCATGTACAGAAGTTATTATTTGGTGCATAATGAATGCATAAATTGACCATTTATATTACTAATAAATAGCAGCTGGCATGGGTGTGTAAATTGGTGCAACTACTTTGAAGAGCAACTTGGTGATACCCAGTAAAATTGAAGATGTTCATACCCTGTGGCCCATCAACTCTTCTCCTAGGTATACACATAGGAAACATACTGTCCTAGCAGAGGACCTCAGATGCCCTGCCCCTGCAGCAGACCTCTACCTGGACATCCAGGCATTTCCACACATCCTCTGAAATCTAGGCAGATGTTCCTGAAGCTCAACTCTTGTCTTCTGCACACCCACAGGCCCCAAACCACGTGGCATCTGCCAACGCTTGGGGCTTGCACCCTCTGAAGCAATGGCCCAAGCTTATGTTGGCCCGTTTTAGCTACAACTGAAGCTGGAGCAACTGGGACACAGGGCACCAAGTCCCAAAGCTGCACAGAGCAGTGGGGCTCCCGGCCTGGTCCATGAAACTATTTATCCCACCTAGGCCTTTGGGCCTGTGATGGGAGGGTCTGCGGTGAAGGTCTCTAACATGCCTTGGAGACATTTTCCCCATTTTCTTGGCTATTAACAAGGACATAAGCTCCTCATTACTTATGCAAATTTCTGCAGCCAGCTTGAATTCTTCCCCAGAAAATGGGTTTTCTTTTTGACCACATGGTCAGGCTGCAAATTTTCCAAACCTTTGTGCTCTGCTTCCCTTTTAAACATAAGTTCCCGTTTCAAACCATCTTTTTGTGAATGCATTTAACTGGACACTTTCGAAATAAGCCAAGTCACCTCTTGAGCGCTCTGCTGCTTAGAAACTTCTTATGCCAGATACACTAAATCATCTCTCTCAAGCTCAAAGCTCCACAGATCTCTAGGGCAGGGGCAAAATGCTGCCAGTCTCTTTGCTAAAGCGTAACACAAGTGACCTTTACTCCAATTTCCCATAAGTTCCTCATCTCCATCTGGGACCACCTCAGCCAGGACTTCATTGTCCATATCACTATCAGCATTTTGGTCAAAACCATTCAACAAGTCTCTAGGAAGTTCCAAACTTGCCCACATCTTCCTATCTGCTTCTGAGCCCTCCAAACAGTTCCACCCTCTGCCTGTTACCCAGTTCCAAAGTCACTTCCACATTTTCAGGTTATTTTTAAGCGGTACCCCACTATCCTGGTACCAATTTCTTGTGTTAGTCCATTATCACACTGCTTTAGAGATACTCCCTGAGGCTGGGTAATTTATAAAGGAAAGCAGTTTATTTGACTCACAGTTCTGCATGGCTGGGGAGGCCTCAGGAAACTTACGATCATGGTGGAAGGAAAAGGAAAAGCAAGTACCTACTTCAGAAGGTGGCAGGAGAGAGAGAGCGATAGGGAGGATGTGCCCTACTTAAAACCATCAGCTCTTGTGAGAACTCCCTCACTATCATAAGAACAGCATAAGGAAAACCACCCCCATGATCCAATCACCTCCCACCAGGTCCCTCCCTCAGCACGTGAGGATTACAATTTGAGATGAGATTGGGTGGGGACACAGAGCCAAACCATATGAATGTGTGATGATAAATGCCCCATGATGGCAAAGGGAGGCTACCTAGGGACACAGTTGATTAGAATATTTCCTTTCACAAGCAGAATGGTGGGTACGTAGGGAGTAGTAGGCAGATTTCTAAGAGGGTCCGCAAGGTTCTCACACCTGGTGTTCTCACAGGTTTTCCCAGTTATTCAATCAATACTGATGGAGTTTCTGCTGTGAAGGGATTTTGCAGATGGTTCCAATTAGGTTCCAAAAGCCAGGCCTTAAGATAAGATTAGTCTAGATGGGCCTAACACAATCAGCTGAGCCCTTTTAAAAGGGGTGGGGCTTTTCCTGATGAGAGAGATTTGAAGCACGTGAGGGATTCTGTGAGGGAGAGTTTTTGTTTCTTGCTGGAATGAAGGGGTCCGTGTGGCAAGGAGCTGAGAGTGACCTCTGTAAGCTGAGGGTAGTCCCAGTTGACAGCCAGCAAGGAAACAGAGACCTTGGTCCTACAACAGCAAAGAACTGAATTCTGTTAACCCAAATAAGCCTGGAAAAGAACCTGAGCCACCGATGAGACGAACAGTGAGTAAGTCTGGCTGATACTTGGATTTGTCTGTTTCCCTAAACAGAGAACCCAGTCACACTGGGCCTGAACTCCTGACGTACAGAACTGTGAACTAGTAAACAATATTGTTCTAAACTGCTAAGTTTTTGGAACGTTGTCGTGTGGTCATACAGAACTAATGTACGTAGAAACGATGTTACTGTCTCCCATTCAAGTACTAACCAGGGCTGAACCCTGCTTAGCTTCTGAGGTCAGACGAGATCAGGCGTGTTCAGGGTGGTATGACTGTAGACAATAATCTTATTCTTTGTATAATTTTTGTACCTCGGAACTATTTCCAAACGCTTTTTAAGAGCACTAGAATGGGTTGGGGCTAGGCAGTATTGCCGAGTTCTGGGCCTGACCCAGAAGCTAGGTAAACAATTAGCTGAAAAATAGCCGTGTGTTGGTAGGTAGTAAAAAAACAAACAAAAAACAAATGTTGAACTGGCGATGGTGTATTTCAGTGTGACACTGCTGAGGCTAATTCAGCAACTAAGTGGAGCCCAACATAAGTGAGTTGGGTATAGATGGTGAGGATAAAAGCCTTTAGGTGAGTGGACTTCTTCAGGTGAGTGGAATTCTGTGAAGTTTTTTGAAGTTCAGGGGATCTGAAAAACACTCCTATTGCTGGTCAGAATCTCTTGGTTGCTCTGAAGGACTTTGAGCTCTTAGGTTATCTAATATTTTGGGGTTTAGTGGGGGAGTGGGTAGGTTGGGACGGGAGGTCTCCCTGGCATAGCTGTGCTGGGAGAGGGCATGTTACTATATCCTGGGGAAACGTGCTCCTCCCTGCGTCTGTTGTGAGAACCAGCACCCACTCCTCTCCCATCACTCAAATCCTTATCTTCTTCAAGCTCTTCCTGATTTCAAAAAGTAATTACTAGATACAGAGGCCCAGGACCACCGAAGACTCTCAGGACCATGGCCTGGAATGACCAAGTCAGGCACGTTTAGGCAGTGATTGGAATAAAACAAGTGTGTGACCTGGGGCTTCTCTCTTCTTCCCACCCTCAGGAGTTAAGTGGGCACAATGTTTCTGTATGAAGGAGCCCCAGACCAACCTATCCACCTGCGGGCTGTATAGCTCAACCCGAATGCTCTGCTAGCAATCAAATTCGATACTGCTTCCAGTGATCTAATTATCTCCCTTCCACCTTCCTCATCTGGTGGATTCTCTTCCATTAGAACCTCACATTCACCTGGCTTTCCTATTAGAAACCTAGGAGTACTCCAATCATTCAATTATTTTTCACACTCTGTTCCATCCACTCTGACACCGTTCTAGAATTTACTTCCTTTTTCTTCCCAGTCTTGGTTTAGACTTATTTATATATAAACTTTACAGAAAAGCTTACATGCAAACCCCGAAGAAACGTTGCCATGCTTATATAATTCCCATATGCCCTGCAACAAAACTGTTTTATCATTTTCTTCCCCTTCTCTTTCCATTTCTCCCTTGTCATCTCTTTCCCTGCATGTGTATGGTTATGTTCTCTAAACCATTGGGGAGTAAGCTGAGGCATCACACCCTTTTACAACTTGACCCTTCACTGTGTATTTCTAAAGAAAGAACAAGAATGTTTTCTTACATAACCCCAGTATAATAATCAAAATCAGGAAACTTGACATTGATATAATAGTTGTAGTTAATTCACATATTCAAATATCCATTTTCTCAATATTCTTTATAATATTTTTCTGGTTCAAGGTTTATCCAGGATTATATTTTGCATTTAGTTGTCATGCCTCTTTAGTTTCTTTAATTTGAAACAGTTCCACTGCTTTTTGACTTTCTTGACCTTGACATTTTTTTTCAGAGTACTGGCTAGTTATTTTGTAGAAAGTCGCAGTACTTGGGTTTGTCTGCTATTTCCTTTTTTTCTTTTAAATGGAGCAACATCATTCCCTTGGGTAGGGTTGTAGGGAGTCCAGACTGACTAGAGGCAAAGAAAGGGAAATCGGGAAAGTCTTCCTGGAAGAAGTGTGGTAAGGCAGAAAATAAGTGGGAATTAGCTAGGGACAAGGGGTGGCATTCTAGGTAGAGGAAACCTGGCGTGTGCATTTGTTATACGGAGAAGTACAAACTGGAAAGAGGTGAGAGGGGACGCCTCTGGTCGTCTGTGTGCACATGCCCTCCTTAAGGGGAGAATCCTGGGTACAGACCTCAGAACAAACAGTGGGGCCTAGTAAATGCTGTTAATATTGAAATCCAAAATCAGAGGTGCTTGTCTTTTGTTTTTTGCCGTTGTGAAAATGTACTCTGTTTATTTAACCAGTCTTCTAAAATTGGATATTTGGTCCTTTTCATATTTTTAATAATACAAACACTGCTTTGGTGTTCCAGCCTTTACTGATGGCTGCTATGTTCCAGGGAACAAGCTAGGAATACTTGTTATCCTCTCAGCCCACTTTTTGCTTTGCAATTATTATGCTCCTTAATCCTCCTGCCACTCAAATAGGGAAAGTGTTGTTGTCGTTGCTACTTGACAGGTATGCAAAATGAAGCTTGAGGACTTTGTCCAGGTTACTCATGTAGAAAGATGCCAATGCCAGCATTCTAGTCCTAAATCCTTACTGGTTCTTCAACAAAGGTCAGATGCCACAGAGGACAGGAAAGAGGACCACACACCGAAGCTCGCAGATCTCTCTGCTGGGGGAGTTGTTTGCAAAAGCATTCCACTCCCCTGTTTGTAAAGTGGCCACATATAATACCGTGAAATGCCGCAATGCCCTTGAGTTTTTCTCATACTACTAGGCACACAGAGAGGCTCAATGACATGTAACTGTAATTAAGGCTGATAAGGAAGCTCATATATTTTCCCAGGGTAAGTGGATGCCAATGAAGGGTTTGGAACAGCACAGTGGTCAGGCAGACCAACCTGACTCCCAGCTGTTTCCCCTCCATAGTGGCCTGGGAGGGGCTGCTGGCTCTGCAGAGTTTTTGATATTTCCTCAGGAGTACATTCAGCCTGTGAATTCTTGGCAGAAATATCATTTGGCAGGCTCATAATGTCAGTTTGTCCCAATATTGGTGATGTTAACTTTGCTTATTTGAGTAAGGTAGCATCTGCCAGTTTTCACTTCTGTTAAGTCACATTTTCTTCCTTTGTAATTAATAAGTAATGTATGAAAAAAGTTTCAGGATAAGAAATATCCTGCCTTTCAAGAGACTTTCACTCACTAGTTTTAACACCCATTTACGATTTTCCAAGTCCTTCATTGCTTCCATATTTTCTTGTTGGGCTCTTTAAAATACATTAAATCTATTAATTTATTTATATCTGTAAGAACTTATAGATACTTTTAAAAATTTTATTGTGATAAGGACACTCAACGTGAGATCTACCCTCTTAAATTTTTAAGTGTGCAATGCATTATTAACTATAGCTAAATCGTGTTAAGCAAACTTCTAGAATTTATTCATCTTGCTTAACTGAAACTTTATTTCCATTGAGTAGTAACTTCCCATATCCCTCTCCCTGCAGTCACTATTCCACTCTGTGATTTTATGAGTTTGGCTGTTTTAGATATTGCATGATTCCACTTATATGAGATATTTCCTGTGACTGATTTCGCTTAGCATAATGCCCACAAAATTCATTCATATTGTCACATATTGTAGAATAGCCTTCCTTTTTTAAGGGCTGGTGGTATTCACCCCCTCTCTGCCAGTTTTCGTGTTTTTTTTTTTTTTTTGGTCACCCAGTTTGGAGTGCAATGGTGCAATCTCTGCCTCCCTGGTTCTAGTGATTCTTCTGCCTCAGTCTCCCAAGTAGCTGTGATTACAGGCACCTGCCACCATGCCTGGCTAATTTTTGTATTTTTAGTGAGACAGGGTTTCACCATATTGGCCAGGCTGGTCTTGAACTCCTGACCTCTGGTGATCCTCCTACCTCAGCCTCCCAAAGTGCTGGGATTATAGGCATGAGCCACCATGTCCAGCCCAGGCTGATAGTATTTCATTCTATGTATATACCACATTTTCTTTATCTGATCATTTGTGAATGGACATTTTAGGTTGTTCCCACAGTTTGGCTATTGTAGATAGCTCTGCAGCGAACACATGAGTGCTAATATCTCTTTGAGATTCTGATTTCAATTCTTTTAGACAAATACCCAGAAGTGGGATTACCAGGTCATATGGTGGTTCTGTTTTTAATTTTTTGAGGAACCACCATATTGTTTTCTATAGTATCTACACCATTTTGCATTTCCATCAACAGTGTGTACGGGTTCTAATTTCTTCACATCCTCACCAACACTTCTTTTATTTACTTATTTTTTTTTTTTTGATAGTAGTCATCCTGACAAATGTAAGGTGATGTCTCATTGAGGTTTTTATTTGCATTTCACTCATGATTAGTGACATTGAACATTGTCTTCATATACCTATTGGTCATTTGACTGTCTTGTTTGGAGAAATATCTATTCAAGCCCTTAGCCCATTTTTTTTTTTTTTATTATACTTTAAGTTCTAGGGTACATGTGCATAACGTGCAGGTTTGTTACATATGTATATATGTGCCATGTTGGTGTGCTGCACCCAGCACATGTTTCACTTTTCTTTTTTACTGTTTCTGATATATTTTGGAGATTAATCTCTTATCAGATATGTCTTGCACATATTTTATCCCATCTTGCAGGTTGTCTTTTAATTCTTGTTTTCTTTGCTATGCAGAAGCTTTTTAGTTTGATGTAGTCTCATTTGTTTATTTTTGTCTCAGTTGCCTGTGCTTTTGGTATTATATCCATGAAATCATCACCAAGACCAATGTTATGAAGCTTTTCCCATGTTATATTTTCTTTCTTTTTTTTATTTTATATTTTATTTATTTTTTCTTTTTTTTTTGTTGTTATACTTTAAGTTCTAGGGTACGTGTGCACAACGTGCAGGTTTGTTACATATGTATACTTGTGCCATGTTGGTGTGCTGTACCCATCAACTCGTCAACACCCATCAACTCGTCATTTACATCAGGTATAACTCCCAATGCCATCCCTCCCCCCTCCCCCCTCCCCATAATAGGCCCAGATGTGTGATGTTCCCCTTCCCGAGTCCAAGTGATCTCATTGTTCAATTCCCACCTATGAGTGAGAACATGCAGTATTTGGTTTTCTGTTCTTGCGATAGTTTGCTGAGAATGATGGTTTCCAGCTGCATCCATGTCCCTACAAAGGACACAAACTCATCCCCCTTTATGGCTACATAGTATTCCATGGTGTATATGTGCCACATTTTCTTAATCCAGTCTGTCACTGATGGAGATTTGGGTTGATTCCAAGTCTTTGCTATTGTGAATAGTGCTGCAATAAACATACGTGTGCATGTGTCTTTATAGCAGCATGATTTATAATCCTTTGGGTATATACCCAGTAATGGGATGGCTGGGTCATATGGTATTTCTAGTTCTAGATCCTTGAGGAATCGCCATACTGTTTTCCACAATGGTTGAACTAGTTTACAGTCCCACCAACAGTGTAAAAGTGTTCCTATTTCTCCACATCCTCTCCAGCACCTGTTGTTTCCTGACTTTTTAATGATTACCATTCTAACTGGTGTGAGATGGTATCTCACTGTGGTTTTGATTTGCATTTCTCTGGCTAGTGATGATGAGCATTTTTTCATGTGTCTGTTGGCTGTATGCATGTCTTCTTTTGAGAAATGTCTGTTCATATCCTTTGCCCACTTTTTGATGGGGTTGTTTGTTTTTTTCTTGTAAATTTGTTTGAGTTCTTTGTAGGTTCTGGATATTAGCCCTTTGTCAGATGAGTAGATTGCAAAATTTTTCTCCCTTTCTGTTCACTCTGATGGTAGTTTCTTTTGCTGTGCAGAAGCTCTTTAGTTTAATTAGATCTCATTTGTCAATTTTGGCTTTTGTTGCCGTTGCTTTTGGTGTTTTAGACATGAAGTCCTTGTCCATGCCTATGTCCTGAATGATATTACCTAGGTTTTCTTCTAGGATTGTTATGGTATTAGGTCTAACATTTAAGTCTCTAATCCATCTTGAATTAATTTTCGTATAAGGAGTAAGGAAAGGATCCACTTTCAGCTTTCTACTATGGCTAGCCAATTTTCCCAGCACCATTTATTAAATAGGGACTCCTTTCCCCATTTCTTGTTTTTCTCAGATTTGTCAAAGATCAGATGGCTGTAGATGTGTGGTATTATTTCTGAGGACTCTGTTCTGTTCCATTGGTCTATATCTTCCATGTTATATTTTCTTCTGAGAGTTTTACAGTTTCAGTACAGTTTATATTTAAATCTTAAATCCGTTTTGAGTTAATTTTCATGTATGATGTAAGATAATGATCTAGTTTCATTTTTTCTTTTGCGTGTAGATATCCAGTTTACCCCAAAACACTTTTTTAAGAGCCTTTTTTTCATTGTATGTTCTTGGCACCCTTGTCACAGATCAGTTGACCAAATATGCATGGATTTATTTCTGAGCTCTATTCTGTCCCATTGGTTTATATGTCTGTATGCCAATATCATACCATTTTAATTACTGTAGCTTTGTGATATATTTTGAAATAAGAAAGCATGATATCTCCTTGTTGTTCTTAAGATTGTTTTGGCTATTCATAGTCTTTTGTCCCATATGAATTTTAGAATTTTTTTTCTATTTCTGAAAAAGATGTCATTGGGATTTTGATAGAGATTACATTAAATGTGTAGATTGCTTTGGGTGGTATGAATATTTTAACAATATTAAGTTTTCCAATCCATAAAAATGGAATGTCTTTGTATCTTGTTTAAGTTCTTCCATTAGTGTTTTGTTGTCAGTATAAATTTTTACCTCCTTAGCTTATTCATATTTTTATTCTTCTTGGTAGTATTATAAATGGGATTGCTTTCTTAATTTCCTTTTCATAGTTCATACAAATATCTGTGTATACAGATATTTTTGGGAGGCTGAGGTGGGAGGATCACCTGAGGTCAGGAGTTCAAGACCAGCCTGGCTAATATGGTGAAACCCTGTCTCACTAAAAATACAAAAATTAGCCAGGCATGGTGGCAGGTGCCTGTAATCACAGCTACTTGGGAGACTGAGGCAGAAGAATCACTTGAACCTGGGAGGCAGAGGCTGCAGTGAGCCAAAGTCACTGCATAGTGTATACAAATGTAATCAACTTATGTACGTTGATTTTTGTGTCCTGAAGCTATACTGAATTCATTTATTAGTTCTAACAACTTTTTTAATGGAATCTTTAGCATTTTCTATACGTAAAATCATGTTATCTGTAAATAGGAAGAAGTAAAATTGTTCTGAATGCCTTGGACGACTTTTATTTGTTTTTCTTGTCTAATTTTTTCTGGCTAGGACTTTCAGTGTTACATTGAATAGAAATGCAGGAGTGGGCATCCTTGCCTTATTCCTTAGAAATTCCTTGGATGGAAAACTTTTTCTTTTTAACCATAAAGTATGATATTTTCTGTGGGTTTTTCATATGTAGCCTTTACTATATTGAGACAATTTCCTTCTATTGCTAGTTTGTCGAGAGTTTTTTAAAAATAGATTCTTATGTTATTCAATGAGTTATAATAAGTTAGTTATCATTTCTTTTGATGTTCAAATTACCCTGATTTGATCAGTAGGAGCTCTTTCAAGCTGACTTTGTGTCCTTTTGATGTGTCCCCATCATTTTTTGAGAATTTTCTTCCTTTCTTGTGCAACAAGATGTTTCAGGTTCATCTTGTCCCTTCTTTGCCTGTAATCAACCTTTTTTCCAAGGAATCTGGGTCCCTTTTAATGGAGAAGGTATTAGAAATTATAATCTGGGTTCTGTGCATACTTAGTGCATACTGGTATATTATTGTTTCTAGGCGTTGTTGGAGACAGAGCTAGATTATGTACATATATAATAGATTAATACATACATAGTAAAATCATGTGTTCTAGAGGACACACTTTTTTCTCCCCTTTTTGTATGACAACTCTCTTTAGCTGTTAGAAACTTGGCTGTCATTATTGTCAGTGTATTTACTCATTTTCTCAAAACTAGGGTAACAGAAAAGTTTCAGAATTTTTAATCCATATCATTGCTAAAACCAAATCTAAAATTAACCAGAGTTCAACTTTGGTTATAACTTTCTTTTTCTGGAAAAAACAGACAGTGTAAATGCACAGATCTTAAGTATATAATTCATCAAGGCTGACAAATGCATATGTCTATGTAACACATACCCCTATCAAAATATATATCCATCACTCCAGAGAATTCTCATGCTTTTTCCCAGTCAACACTGCCACCCTCCAGAGGAAACCTTTTTTTCTGATTTTTTTTCACTAAAGATTGGTTTTTCCTTCTCTAGCACTTCATTTAGATGGAATATAGACTCTTCTATCCTTTAGCTTAGAATAATATAAGAATCATCCATGTTATTGTGTATCAGTAATCCATTTCTTTTTCTTGCTGAGTTGCATTCTCTTGTACGAATATACCTTGATTATTTATCCGTTTTCCTACTGGTGAATATTTGGGTTGAATGTGGATGCTATGAATCATGATATACACATTTTTGTATGTCTTTTTGCGGACATATACTTGCACTACCTTGAAGTGGGATTGTTAGATCATAAGGTAGGTGGGGCAGATTGTACTTTCCAAATCTGGTCACAAGGATATCTTCAGTCCCACATGCTGCTTTTTTTTTTTTTTTATGTTCCTCTTTTCTATCAAGTAAAAAACTACTTGAACCTTAGCAGACTTGTGTGGCAGCAAATTCAATAGACTCCATGTGACTTCTGACACCAAACTGTAACATGCCATGTGTTGCCCTGTGTGATTTCCCTACACACAAGGATCATAGTCCTGTGCTCCCTGTCTTTACTCACCCCCTCTGTCAGACATACACACACCCAGGTGCCTATTGGACAGCTATACTTGGATGACCCAAATATCTTTAATTCAACATTTCCAAGTCTGAACATAAAATTCTTGTCTCAAACTATTTCCACTCCAGTATCTTCTTTATAGGTGGGAACATCATCCAGAAATCTGAGATGTATCCTAGACCCTTCTTTCTAATTAATCAACAAGTCCATTGATTTGTATTTCCTAAAGCCATTTTTTTATGTTACTCTTGCCTCATCATCTCCCCTCACCTTTGCCATCTGTCACCTGGACTGTAGCAAGCTCCCTGGCCGCTGTCCTGGCCCCATCTCACACCCCTCAAAGACATTCTCCGTAAAGCTGCCATGGTGGCTCGTCTAGCGTGCAAACCTAAATACCTCATCGAAACTAAAAGCTGTTTCTCTCAGTAGGTGACATATAGAATGGCCCTTCATGATCTGGCCCCTAATTCTCTTGTTACTCTCGTTCCTTCCCCTCAAATCCCAAATCATCTTCATTTGCTTTTTACCTTCTATATTTGCTTGTAAGTTATATTCCCATTATTGTTCTAACATAATCCTCCATATCCATTGTCAAATGTCCCCTCTTCTGCGAAGTCTTCCAGATCACTTCTCTGAAGACAGAATAAATAATTCTCAAATACCATTGCTTGCCTGCTTATGTCTCTATTATGGTACATATCACATGCTGTAGGTATTTATTGTTTTATCTCCGCTACTAGACTGTGGCCTCCTGGAGGGTGGAAACCTTTTCTTTTCCTCTTTCCATCATGGCTTTTGTCATGCCTCATATGGTACCACTCCAAAGAGAGTGCTTACTTAACTTTTTTTTTGTTATTGTTGAAATACTGTTAAAACCATAGTCAAATACTGATGTAATGTTTAAAAACTGGAAATTCTAGCTTTATAAAATGAAAGTGACCGACTGGCAAAGATCTGAAGAATGCTTCTGAGTCTTTTATGTGCTTTTTTTTTTATTATTAGGTTTTGAGTATCTCCTAATTCATTAATGATGAGGAAAAGGAAGAACACTGGCAGGTTTTTATCTCAAGTCATTATTAAAACAACTTTTTTTTTTTTAACCAAAAATATTCTCTGTGTAAAGCATAGAGTTGTCTGTAAAATCAGCATTCGTGAAATGGCTTGAGTCTTGACCTAGTCCCTAAAAATGGAACAACACTGCTGCTTGGCCTGCAGAGCCCCTCCACCTCTCTAATGTATTTTCCTGATAAAGAGTTGATTCATGTTCAGGTAGAAAAGAACGTGTCTCCACATCTCAGTATGTGCCAAACAGAGCTCGTCATCTTCCCTCTCCAGCCAGTGCCACCTCCTGTGCTGCCTATTTTTGTTAATGGTATCACCATCCTCCCTGCCACCCAGGCTCAAAATCTCCCTACTTCTCCCTCCCCCACAACAGCCCATCTGCTGTCAATGTTGCCCCCCTGTTCTTTCCCTCACCTGTGCCCTCCTCTGTTCTCGTTGCTGCTGCCCTAATTCAGGTGCTTCTTACCTCTTGCTTGGACTGCAGCAGTAACCTTCCCAGTGGTCTCTCTGCCTCCCTCAAATCAGTCTTATGTATCAGGTGAACCTGCCTGAAGCACTGCTTTCATCATGTCCTAACCCTGCTAAACACCTCTGAATGTCTCTTCTCTTCCCTGCAGACTAAAATCCACATTCATTCAAGGTGTGGCTTTTGCGACATTATTTCTCATTACTCTTTTCATGTTCCCTGTGTTTCAACTAAAACAAACTACTTTTTCTGTATCACTCCCTCATTCATTGACTCACTAGATATTGAACTTCTGGGCAAGGCATGGAGGATACTGAAATGAAAGGTGGCATGTCTGAGCTCAAGCAGCTGACAGATCCCACCCTTCCCTACCTCTGGGCTTGTAAACCTCTCTGTCCCCACTGCCTGGATGGCTCTCTTCACCCCACCCCCATCTGCCTCTGCCCAAATTCCACTTGTGTTTCAATGCCCTGCTTTCCCTCAGTTCAAATATCACCTTCTTTCTGAAGCTTTCTTCTGCGTCACCTCTTTCTCTCTCCAAGCTGGAAGAAATCAATTCCTCCTCACAGGTTATAGCCCCTCCATGCATTCTCTTAAGGCTATGTCTCATTTTGTATTGAAAACTCTATGTTGCTGAGAGAAAGGTCTATCAGCTTCACCTCTGCATCTAAAATAACATTCAATACAATGCTGTGCAAATACTAATTACTCAATTAATTTAACTTAGTGAACAAATCTCCCAGAGATACCATATACATGATGCCCCCCTGAGGCTTAGAATTTAGATCTAGAAAACATTTTTTTTTCCTGTTCTTTGCTTCTCGCTGTCAAAAAGCCTGTGGCTTCTCACTACCGTGTTCTTTTTGTCCCAGGTGTGATGCCCAATTACGCACGGGTTGGAGAAGGCAGTGCAAAGGGCCAACTAGGCTCCTTAAGCAGTCTCCTGACTTTGTGTTCCTGGAGCTATGCTGTTTCAGAGCCACTGTGGTGACTTGGTTCTTTGGTGACCTAGTGTATGTAGGGTTTATTCCACCGTCTCCTAGAGGCAGTGTGGGTTCAGTCATATGGAGCTCTCTGCTCGAATACTGGGCTGGCAAAGCAAGGCTGGGAACTAGGAGGTGGGTGCACAGAAAAGCTTGAACAGGTGCTCCGGCCTCATGTGTAAGGGCAAAGGTGGCTAGCTGGGTGCCAGAGCCAAAGCCTGCAGTTTCTCCAGGACATGCCAGGACCCTAGTGAGAATCGTAGTCTGACGGCACATTGGTGGGTGACAAGGAGCTGGGGATGAGTCCAAGCTGCGTCCAGGGCTTCCAAAGAGTGAAGGAACTTCACAGGCTCTTTTGGGAGCTCTCCATGGATGGAGAACTCAGATCACATTTTTTGGCATCAATGGATCTGGCCCCACCCACTTTTCTAGTCTCAGCATCCAGCACATCTCCAGGTGCAGGCTCTGCTCCCTCTGAACTGCCCACTCATGGTTACTCAGGCTCACTGCCTGTTTGTGCCCTTGGGATTGCCTAAGCTGGATGCCTTCCTTACTGCCTGTCCCATTCTGAGATTATAGGAATCCTCTCCCTCCAAGCCCTATTCAAATGCCACATCTACTCCATCCTTCCTTGGATTCTCCACTTAAAATGCACCACTCCTTTCTCTAGTTGTAGAACTCATTTTATTTTGCTCTTATAGATAAGGTAGGTAGGTGTTGGTAAGCCTGTCTCCTTCAGTAGATTATAAGATCCTTGTAATTTAGCCACATATTATTCAGATGTACGGCTCCAAAGTTTAGCACAGTTCCCGGAACACAGAAGCCCTGTAGCTATCTAATGAATGCTTGTCAGATGGGTATCTGAATGAAATACCATCATAGCGTTCTATGGAGATTTAATGTGCTTCCCGACAGTTTTCTGCTTTCATAAAGAGTGAGGCAAACACAGATGTCTGGTACCCCTGAGGTATCTTGGCCTCTGCCCTGGCCCTGAGGGAGTTTTCTGTCCTGTGTAGTCCAGGCTTTAGCACCAGAGGCACCTGGTGAACCCCGCCCCCACTCCCGCCAACCTCAGGAACACGATGCCATCCCTGAGCCTGAGAGCCAATTCTGTGAGTTGTCTCTGTCTCCTGACCCCCTCATGCTGTTCCTTCTCCTGATGGTTTGGGGCTCCCCTGTTCCCCATCACTAATTTCTTTGGCCTTGGCAATTCATCAGCATGTAGGTGAAGTGTAGTCTTGCTCTGAGAGATGGTGAGGGCAGGCACCAGCCCCCCAGGGGCAAAGTCTTGAGCAGTGACAAAGCGGACACTGCTTTGTCCTCTGTCTACGTTCCAACCATCCCCTTTGACGTGCACATTTTTCAAGGAGCTCAGAGCCCCTGGTATCTCTCCGGCATGAGGATATCACAGTGTGCTTTCTCATACAGCTTCTTGTGGCCTCACGTGCCTTTATCTCATTCCCAACAAAGCTCGACATTTCTTGAAGGAAAGAATGGTATAATATTCTAGTATTCATAACATAACATTCAGCACGTAGTAACTGTATAATGAACATTGCTGAATTCTACAAATGAAACCCCTGGGCATCAGCATGAGTCATAGGCATCAAAATAAAACCACTGTAGTCTGTGATTAAAATATCTTCACTGCCGTGTTATCTATGGTAACAAATAACTGGAAGTAATGACTAACCACGAGGGGCTCAATCCAGGGTCAGTAAATGATGGTTGATCACTGTGATGGAATATTATGAAGTTATTAAAATGATTATAACTGTAATGTCTATGGAACAATATGGAAAATATTTTTGATAGACTAGTAACTGATGAAATAAGATTTACAAAAATAGTCCAAAACTATCATTGTAATTGTCACTATGCACTATGACAGATCTGGGAAAGTGATATTAAAAGAATGAACCTGGTATTAATGCTGTAAGAGTTTTTAAGTGATTTTCTTCTGTGTCTTTAAGGTTGTGACTATCATCTTCTGTATAAAAAATTAAGTATACATTTAAGTAATATACAAATACATAAATAATTTTTGCTTGCAATCTTGGGGCCACAAGTAATAAGTCTGTCTGGCAGTGGAACAGAAGTGCAAAAAGGTGACTTTAATCAATGCAAATGTCTTATGTAGCTCATAGCCTTTCCACGTGAATTTTGATAATGGAGGTGATGATACTGACAATCAAAACATGTTCTCTTCACTGTTCTACTGAAATCTGCAAATTAATGTGGAGACTGAAAATAACCATGAGGTTCTATGAAAAATAAGTCAACTCCAGTACGGTTGGGAATTCTGGGGAAGAACACCAATCCCACCTTGTGAATGGCTGATTCCTGACTATGTGGATGGAGTATGGGGGAAACTGCCCCCATGGCTCAATTATCTCTCACCAGGTCCCTCCCACAACACGTAGGAATTATGGGAACTACAATTCAAGATGAGATTTGGGTGGGGACACAGACAAACCATATCAGATTTTTTTTTTAAATCAACTTCTTTTCTACTGATTGGCTACCCCTTAATATGCCCTCCCCCTTCCCTCCATCCACATAAAGATGGAGTGAGAGAAGTGGACAAAACCATTGAAAGGCTGGATTCTGTTTCCAGTCTGGTATTAAAGACCCCTGACATTTTAAGAAAGCCACTGACCTAAATAGGTGCTTTCCTTCATCCACATGGCCAATCCTGTTCAGCCAATCCCACACGTTGAATTCCCCCTGCTGGGTGGCAGCATTGAGCTCAGCACTGACCACCCTTGGTTTCTGCCAGAGCTAGCTCATAGGGATCATGGGAGGATAAAATAATATATGGTGGAGGTTGTGGGAAAGCTGCACTAAATAAATGTGAACTATTGTTAAGAAACATGGAAGCATAGCTGTTCTGGATCGGTCCACAATGCTAACAGCTGATTCAGATCTAACCAAAATTGAGACAATCAGCTACTAACAAAGCTGGGAAAAACAAAGCCCTGATTGAAATGGGCTGCAGCTGACTTCTCCAATCCTCCCAGCTGGACTCATTCAGGTTTTCATAGCAAATTGTTTGTACCTCCATCAGGGCTGATCACCCTGCGTGGGACATAAGCTCTCTGCCTATGCACCTGCCTGCTTTTCTAAGGCATCACTTCACCCTCAAGAGTTGCTTAATGAGAGAGAGAGAGAGACAGAGTGTGTGTGTGTGTGTGTGTGTGTGTGTTTAAAATCTGAAGGCCTCCGTGAGAGAGGGAGGGGAAGAGAGAAAGGGAGAGATCCCCTCTCTAAGCTTGCTACTTACCACTTTCTTGAAAGATACACAATATCTTCATATATAAGTCACTGTAAATGGATATTGGCCTCTTCCTGAATATGGCTCCCATTCTTATTTATTTGGGCAGAAACTAGATGAGTTAATTTAATACCTCGCTGAGGGAATGGGGAGAGGATATAAGGGGGTAGGCAATCAGTAGAAAAGAAATAAGTTGATAAAAAACAATCTGATATGGTTTGGCCTGTGTCCCCACCCAAATCTCATCTTGATGTAGTTTCCATAATTCCCATGTGTTGTGGGAGGGACCCGGTGGGACATAACTGAGTCATGGGGGCAGTTTCCCCCATACTCTTCTCATGGTAGTGAATAAGTCTCATGAGATCTGATGATTTTATAAGGGGTTTCCCCTTTCACTTTGCTCTCATTCTCTCTTGTCTGCCACCATGTAAGTCGTGCCTTTTGCCTTTCACCATGATTGTGAGACCTCCCCAGCCACACAGAACTGGGAGTCCATTAAACCTCTTTTTCTTTATAAATCACCCAGTCTTGGGTATGTCTTTATCATCAGTGTGAAAACGGACTAATACACTATCCAAAAGGCAATCCAGTCCAAGCTAATGCAGAACCTGTTTGTTGATGAGGCGCTGGCCCTTCCCTGGGCCTTCTTGTTTGACTTCTCTGAGAAGTGCTGCAATGGGGAAAGGAAGGCAATGCCTGAGTCAACTCCTTTGCCCCTCCTTCCCTAAGACATGGGGCACAGAGATACTAGTCACAGTTAATGAGGTTTGATTTAATGAATCAATAACAACAATTTCAGTCCTTTATTGCAGAGTCACTTATTGGCATGTTGGTCATTTATAAACTTCACTGCAAACCCACAGCTAGCATTATGTAGGGGCAGAGGCAAGTGGATATCATGGATATCAATCGTAGAGATATGGTAGTGCCCCTTCAGTTCACCCACTGCTATACTGGTGTTTAAAGTGGGAAAAGAGGTTCCCAGCCTCTTTGACTAGTCTGTTAGAGCTCTAAGTTGTTTTTTAGTAAATCCCAAATGAGAATAATACTAAGAGTCCATTAACTGAAGGCTCACTATATCCAGATCAAGTATCAACACTTGTTGCTCTAAGTTCTATAGGATCAAAGAGTTAATAAATTGCAGAGTGATTATTCAATTCCTGAGCATGGAACTATGAACTCAATAAGAATCACAATTTATCTAATTAACAAGTATTGACTTAGCATCCCCTGTAGGAGAAGTCTAGAGCTAGGCATTGGGAAGGATATAAAAAGTTCTACAGCCTCATTCCACTTCTCGCCAAGCTTCAGACATGTGACAATGACTGAAGTAATGGCTTAACACATTACATTTCCCACCATTACTGTCACTAGTACTATAACCACCACTGTCATAGCTCTGCCAGAATCACCTCTACCATCACCATTGTCAACACCAAAAAAACCTGTGAAGCATCTGTTTACATGTGGCCCTGTGACACTTCTAGACACCCAAGAAGTGGTACTTGGGTCACAGCTAGGGCATGCTGAAGGATTAGGTGGTGCTTGAATGAAGATGAGACTGACAAACTCTACTCTTAGCTTTGAGCAGGCTGCACATGCCACTCTCCAGGGAGCTGTCAATCCAGGACAGAGCATGATGCTTGCAGAATGGGAAACGAGCTTGGTTTATATAATGTTTTATGGGGAGTTGATGGTTGAGGTGTCAATCTCCTTTTCTGAGAGCCCATCTGTGCTGATTTCTCTTCCTGATCAAAGTTCCTACCAACCTATCACAATAGGGCACCCTATTACATCAGTTGGTGTCTCACCTCTGTGAAACTCGAAGGGGTGCCTTGGTATGTTTAATACCAAGGCAGCATTTTAAGCCAACTGTAACTTGAAACACACACAAGGCAAATCTAGAACCAGAGACATAAAAAGTGAGTCAAAGTCTACACTGGGAACTTTATATATAAACAAATTTCATGTACATGGATATACTATTCAGATGTACTTATATTCATTATGTTCCAATCACGGAACCGAAGGAGACCATGTACTCTTTCAAGCACACAAATCCTACCCTTCCTATCTCCATGCCTTAGCTTATTTCCTATCTCCAGCCTGAAATGCCCTTTCTCTGAATCTGTAAATATATAAACACAATTGTTATGGGTTGAATTATATGCACCAAAAGATGCTCGAGTCCTAACCCCTAGTACTTGTCACTATGACCTTATTTGGAAATTGAGGCTTTGCAAATGCTCATGTTGAGATGGTCATTAGGGTGGGCCCTAACACAATATGACTGGTATCCTCATGAAAAAGGGAAATTTAGAGAGAGAGACAGTTGTGTGCAGAAGAAGGATGATGTGAAGACACACGGAGAACATCATCTACGAGCCAAGGAATGTGTGAGGCTATCAGAAGCTGGGAAAGACACCTGAAACAGATTGTCTCATAGCCCTCAGAAGGAACCGATCCTGTTGACACCTTGACTTCTGACTTCAAACTTCCAGAACTGTGAGACAATCAATTGCTGCTGTTCTAAGCCAACCACTTCGTGGCAGCCCCCAGGAAACCACCACACAAATCAAATCTCAACATCTACCTGCTTCCTATGGAACATCTCTGAGTGTAGCCTGGTATTTAAAAAAACGTTGAACTGTAGGTCTTTGTTGACTGACTCATTGTGTGGACCCCTGATGAATGACACTATACTAGAACCTGTGATGATACAAACGTGATACGGTTTTACCGTCAAGACTCTTCTAATCTTTGTGCATGACAACACGTAAACTCTATGTGTACCTGTAAGGCAGGATAACATAGGTGCTAAACAGATTCAGAATGACAGGTGACAAGAAAAGAGCTATCACAGGGAGGGCTCTGGAGGAGCTGGTGGGCTTGTGAAGTGGCTCAGGTAGTGGTTATCTCCCTCTTGATAGCATAGGAGATTCCACTAATAATCTTGACTCTGACTGCCTATGCTGCTTTGTCTAAGTAGCCTTGGAGGTCAGAGCAGGTGCTCAGTCTGTGGTGCTGGGATGCTGTGGACAGGCACCTAGGTAAGGTGTACTTACCTAGGAGTTACTAGGTAGTTAAGGGAAGCCTAGGTAGGCTCTATGTTTTGCTTCCCTTTCCAGAGACTTCTTTGGTGCTTACAGAGGATTGTGAGAAAGTTGAGCTGCAGCATTCTGGGCGGGTTCGTGTGTACAGAATGTGGAAGCTACACAACGTGGCCCTTTCTTGCTTGCACTGATGCAATAAAATCTCCCCTGGCTGGGGGAGTCTTGGCTGGTAATAGAAAGTGATGTAGGCCATGGTCATCCCTCAACCTAGAGCTGAATCCCAGTGATGTTTATCATCAAGGGCTTTGAGGATCCTCAAGAATATGCCTTGTTCCCTTTCCTAGTCTCTTTACCTTGCCCCTGTTTTGTTCCCCAAGCACTCAGAATTTTGATATGCCTTTATATGGCCAACTGATACCCAAACGTTTGAATGCTCTTTTCTTTTCTCACTCGGCTCTGTTTTGGTAACCTGCCTGACAGATCCACTTGTGCTTTTTCCTATGCTTCATTTATTTCCTCCATTTTTAAATTTAGGCATTCATTCTAGCATTTATCCAATACTTATTAACTGATTACCTTTTTTTTGAGACAGGGTCTCCTCCTGTCACCCAGGCTTGAGTGTAGTGGTATGATCATAGCTCACTGCCACTTTAAACTCCTGGGCTCAAGTGATCCTCTTGCCTCAGCCTCCAGAATAGCTGAGACCACAGGCATCTACCAGCACAGTCAGCTAATTTTTAAATGTTTTATAGAGATGGAGTCTCACTATGTTGCCCAGGCTGGTCTTGAACTCCTGGCCTCAAGCAGTCCTCCCACTTTGGCCTCCCAAAGTGTTGGGATTACAGGCATGAGCCACTATACTTGGCACCATTAACTGATCACTCTTTAAATCCAAAACTTTTCCTGCTATCTGGTTGGAGTTGGCAGAACTATGCAGAAAATGCACATGGGAATGAAGCTGACCTGGATCTCATCCTTAGAAACTTAGAACGCCGTAGGATTCATACATCTGGACTGTGAGGTAGAGTGAGACACACATCACCAGATGGCTGCCTATTCAACATCTTGGTCAGGAAACTTTTAAGAAGCAGAAACAACAGCACTCTCAATTGGCTGGTGGTGGGGAGGTGGGGCAGGGTAGACGGAGGAGTCTACCTTGTTGCCAGGTTTTCACCAGAAATACTGTCCACCATGGAGCGAGGACTTGCCCTGACCTCAGTGCTAATAACTCAGGAAGCACAGGTCCAGAATAATAGCAACGTTCCCTTTGGCTGTCTGTGTCCTGAAGATGCCCCCTAGTTGACCTACCCAACAAGCCTGCCACCTCCTCCATAAAGCCATCCTGATAATCTCAGGTAGCACTAATGGCTCCATTTTAACTTCTCCTTAGTATGTACACCATGCCTTATATTTTAGTTACATTGACTTCATCCCCTAGTTATAAGTAGTTGGAGATTAGAAAATATATCCAATTCATGCTTTTATCATTCTGAAGCCTGGTATATTCCCATTTTTCAATATGAGTCAGTAAATAAGTCAACAAATATATATTGATTGAGTGCTTGTTAAGTGTTGGGCACCGAGCTATGCTCTGGAAATCAATATTTTGAACAGAACAGTGTCAATGGTTGCAATATGATCTATTCTTATTTGACTCCATTTCCTTTCAGCCTCCAGCTCCCTGACAGACTTACCACACCTGTGGGCTTGTGCCCCTCTCAGCAAAAGAAACATAAGATGCTCCCTGATGGTGCTGAGAGGTGCCTCAATGTACAGGTGTTCTGGTTGTGATGCCTCATATCTGTGGTCAGGACAGCTTGTTGGGTCCTGTCTTGCCCAAATCCCTGGTTTCCAGTTCCTTGCCTAAGATCCTGCTCCCTGCGTGGCTGGACTTGCCTGACTACTCTCTTCTCACCTAACTTTTGACCCCTGCTATGACTTGACCATCAGCTCTTAGATATCCCCTCAAATCTGGCTCAGTCAGGCCAAGCTGCTGATGCCCACCACAAATACTTTCTTACATCTTGGACCTGGATTTCCAGTCTTTATGACACACATGCTCTCAGGCAAGAAGAAAGGAAGGACAAAATGATAAACAGGTATGCCAATATAAGTGTACTTGACTGTTGGAAACCTGAGAATTGTCTTATCAGATAAAAAAAATTCAATAAGAATATAAGTTGGTGGGGAAAAGTGAAGTGTTTTAAGATCTTTATACTACCTGTAATGAGCATAAATATATTGTGTAAGTTTAAAATTTTAGAAATTATATATGTTTCCATGTTGAGGATAAATATCAAAATAATAGAAATAGTATAACTCCCTAGCAGAAGGAAAACAGAAATAATAAAAATAGACAAACCCAAAAGACGGTAATAAAAGAAGCAAGGCGAATATATGCACAAAATAAAATTTTAACCAAATATTAGAAATTTTAAAAATTTAAATGGATTAAATTCTCCAGAAAACACAGATTTTCAAGCTATAGTAAATACATATACACATGACATCATATAAAAATAACATGAAGGAGTACTCTATTGTATAAATACTCATATTCTTGTGTATATGCACTTATAAATATGTACACATACATTCCTGTGTATAATATTTTCAAGAGACATGCCTAAAATGTAAAGATACAAAAAGGTAACATGTAAAAGGATGGAAAAAATATAGCTGGCATGTACTAATCAGTAGGCGTCTTAGAAGAATACACTAATATAAAACAAAATACACTCGGAACATTATTAGAGAAGTATAAATTCACAATGAAAATGTTTTAATTAACACAATTATTACAACTTGATATGTAAGAACATAAAATAAAGCTTTGTAATATATGAGAAAAATTTACAGAATTATACAAGGTATGCTGTCCCCAAAAGGCAAATAAACAAAGAATTGCATGAGGAAAAAAGCATAACAGAAGATTTTTATTGTATGAAATGCTTCATGAACTTGCATGTCATCTTTGTGCAGGGACCATGCTAAATCTTCTCTGTGTTCCAATTTTAATATATGTGCTACTGAAGTGAACACAGAATAGGAGATTTTAATATACTTCTATCATAGGTGTATCTTGCAGAATAAGAATCATAATGACACAAGATTTAAACCGGATTAAAAATCTGACCTATTGAATGGATATAGAACATTGTACCAAAAAATTACAGAAAACATTTCTTTCAGGCACACAAATAATATTTATAAAAGTCTATCATTTCTGGACTTGAGTCAATCTCAATAAATTTTGCTGGATTGAAATTGTATCAAGCATGACTTCTAATAAAAGCAATTAAGAAATTAACAAATAGAATATTCCCATAAAATGGCAAATTTGAACATACTTCTTAATAATCCAAGATGTGTGGACAGATAACAAAGTATAGTGTTTATTAGGACATATTTTGAGTTAAGGAATCATGACAATACTAAAAATGTGAGTGTGCTAGAGCAGGCTCATATCAGCTTGTAAGAGCTGACTGTTAAATATTCAGAAAACTTTCCAACTGGTTGTTAAACCATTTGTAGCTTGAAATTGGTCATGGTGGAGTATTTACAAGGCAAATATGAAGTTGGCATGCTACAAATCAGGCCTTTTTCCTTTTTAATTTTTTTACCGGCTAGTTACCACAAAACCATGGAATGCAGTTAGAACATCAGATAGAGGGAAATGTATAGCCTCAAAGGCATGGATTGGAAAAAAGATGAGAAGTTTCAAGTTCAAAATTAGGAAAAACAAAGCAATATAAATCCGAAGAATGTAGATTAAAAGAAACCAGATAAATTAATGAAATAGAAAAATATTATATAAAATAGAAGAGAGTAAACAAAACCAAAACTTATTTCTTTAAAACTATGACTAAAATGGACAAACCTCTGGTGAAATTGACCAAGGTGAAGAAATAAGGAATATTAATTATATTCCTTATTAGGAATGAAATAATAATAATATTAGGAATAATAATATTAGGAATATTAGGAATAATATTAATATTAGGAATGAAAAAGTGAACATTACTACAGATACAGTACACATTAAGAAGATAATAGGATATATGAAAAACTTAATGCCAGTATGTTTGAAAATAAATATGAAATATATACATCCTTGGAAAAATGTAACTTACCAAAATCTTATTCATGAAGAAATAAGAATCCTGAATTGTTCTTTAATTATTAGAAAAAAATCTTATCTAGTCTAGGCCCAGATGATTTTATCAGTAAGTTCTATAAATGTTTGAGGGAAAAATATTTCCGGTTTATACACATTTCTTCAGACAAAAATGTGTTTTATGAGGTTATATGTAATTTTGATTGTAACACTCAACAAAGCCAAAATGAGAAAAATTAGAGCCCAATCTTATGCATGAATGTAATATAAAATGTAAAGTACAATTAGTAAACTGAAATCAGGAATATATATTTTAAAAAATCATGACTAATTTGGGTTTCCTTAGGAATGCAAGATTAGTGTGACTTTGGAAAAGCAATTCATGTAACTCACCACATTAACAAAAAAAGAAAAGTAGGCCACGCGGCGTGGCTCAAGCCTGTAATCCCAGCACTTTGGGAGGCCGAGACGGGCGGATCACGAGGTCAGGAGATCGAGACCATCCTGGCTGACACGGTGAAACCCCGTCACTACTAAAAATACAAAAAAATTAGCCAGGCGTGGTGGCAGGCGTCTGTAGTCCCAGCTACTTGGGAGGCTGAGGCAGGAGAATGACGCGAACCCGGGAGGTGGAGCTTGAAGTGAGCCAAGATCATGCCACTGCACTCCAGCCTGGGCAACAGAGCAAGACTCTGTCTCAAAAAAAAAAAGGAAAAAAAAAAAAAAAAAAAGAAAATGATGTGATTTTTCACAGACTCAGGGAGATTACTTGGTAAAACTCAACATTCATTCATAAAACTCTTCCCAAAATAGGAATAGAATAAAATGCTCTTAATATGACAAAAGGTATCTACTACAATCTTATTGCAAACATCACATTTAATGTTGAAACTTTGAGAATACTTTTGAAATTTGAAACAAGACAAGAATTCCCACTGTTGTTCCTTCTATTCATTTTTGTTCTGGAGTTCCTTGCTGGCTCAGTAAAATAACAAAAAGAAATAAAAGGTGTGAGAATTGAAAAGTGGGGAAGAGTGACTGCCACTATTCATAGATGAGATCTGTAGAAAATCCAAAGGAATTCATAGGAAAATTATTATAATTAATTTGAGAGTTTGACATGGTTCTAGCATTCACATTCAATACCCAAACAATAAATTTAATTCATATAATCAAGCACGAAATTGAAAATGAAATAAAAGTGCTACTATTTATAATAATAGCATAAAACAAGATGATATCCTTGGGAATAAAACTAACAAAATATTTCTGTTTAAGACTTCTCCCAAGAAAATTAAAAGTATTATTGAAACACTAAAAGGGAAAACAATAAGTAGATTGTGTACTAAGTTTATAATCAGAATAGTTGATTTTTATAAAAATGTCACTTGAATTCTAAGTTCCACACAAACCCAAACAAAACTTCATGAATTTGTATTTTTTCTTTAACTTGGCAGACTGATTCTAAAATTTATATGAATATGCAAAAAGTTAGAATATCCAAGACACTCTTGAAGTAGAACTCACTAGCCGTATCATATATCAAGATTAGTGGGAAAAGCAAGGATTTTTCAACAAATTACTGGAGCAATTAGGTACCCACATGGGAAAAAAGTGTGATCTTGACCTCATACCATACTAGGAAAGTCAGTTTAAGTGGATTAAAGAATATGGGTGGAAGAAAAATCAATTACAAAAGATATGACATCAGAAAAAAAAAATAAACCACAGAGTTGGAGAAAATATTTTTAGCTTCTATGACAGAGTAGTATCAGAAACATTTAATGAATTCCTCTAAATCACTAAGGAAAAAGCAAACCAATTTTCCCATTTTACCCAATGGGACAAATGACTGAAGGCTTAAACAGATGCTGTACAAAAAGGAAATGCAAATGGAGCTAAAGATAAGATTAATCAGTAAATCAAATATAGTCATAAAAGGATTTCTTACATACTTACTCCATGGGCAAAAGCTAGGAAGGTCTGACCATGAAAAGGTAGTGGAAAATTGGAAGTTCTTCCACCGCTGGTGAGAGTATAAGTTGGTGCAACTACTTGGAAATCAGTTTGGCATTAGTGTATTGCTTTTAAATATACACACCCAGAAATATAATCCTGGGTATACACCCTAGCAATTTTGTGCATATATGTACCAATCAACCTTTACAAGAATGTTCATGGCAGCACTGTTCATAATAACTCTAGCATTGATACAATCTAGATACTCATAAACAGAATAGATGAATTATACTTTGTAGTATATTCACACAATGAAATACCGTCCAGCAATAATAGTGCCCCAGCTCCACAGTACATGCAAGTCTCAAACACAATATCAAATGAAAGAAATGAGATTCAAATAATACAGAATGATTCCATTTATATACATTTCCAAAAGAGGGAACAAGACTTTAGAGTTGCATCATGAGTGGCAAAACCATAAAAAGCAAAGAAATGACGATCACAAAAGTCAATATTGTAGTGACCTCTGAGAGGAAATGGTAGAGTAGCAATCAGGAAGAGGACATATATGACCTTCTATGGTGAAAGTTCCTTTTTGGCCTGGCTGGTGGACATGTGGGTGTCCTCTGTATTTTATTTGTTAAGCTGCATATGTGTTTTATGTACTTTTTTGCATATACACCCATACATCATAACTTTGTTACAGTAAAAAGGTAGAGGAAGATTAAATTACCATCCCTGGATGGCAGTGTCCCTCTGCTAATGGCTGTGGAAGGTACTTTATCCACAGAAGTGAGTAGCCTGGGTAAACTTTGAAGAATACATGGGGAAAAAAACAAAAAAAAATCCAAAAACCCCAGAGCAGTCCATCTGGGAGCCAAGGACACCGAGTCTTAAGACTTTTGGAGAGAAGGACTTGAGAAGGAATTTCCTGTTCATTGTTCCAGCTTCTCTTGTAACAAGTCTTGGCCCCAAACAGTCACTTAACACACATCAACTGAGCACCATTAGTGTGCCCGCAACCTGTGCTAGGCGCTGGGGATGCAGAATGCAATAATACTTAGACCTTCAGAGTTTACCACCCATAGAAAAGATGGAGGAGGAAACCAATGATTACAGTAGGGTGCAGGCTAGTCTAAGGGCAGGGATGTCTTCCCAGAAGAGATGACACCTTAGCTCTGTTGTAGAGGACAATTGTCAGGCAGAGTAGTGAAGGACAGTCCAGGAGAAGGGAACCACATGAGGATAAGAAATAGCAGGTGCATGCTAGAAACAACAGGTCTAGGTGCCTGGAGTGCTCTTTAGCATATGCAGAGCTGACCTTTTATCCTATATTGAAGGATTATTGTTTGAACCTCATCTATCCCTGGCATGCTGCAATGATGGGCTAATTAAATCTAGAAGGTCTTTACTGCTTTAAGAGCCACTGAGAGTATTGCTGGAAGGATATTCTCAAAGCGTTCAAATTAGTGTTAATATTAACACATTTTAACTGAGTGCCTACTATAAACCAAATGGGCACTCAGCTGGCAGACATAGAAGGCAGGAAGTGGGGAAGTTAGATAAAAAGTATTTCTGGTGAGCCTGTAAAATATAAAGGTGATAATACTTTACGTTTATATGGCATTTTGCCATTTTAAAACTTTTCCACAAATATTTGGTTTAAGGAGGAGAGAGCTCTGACTAAGGGTTTTGAGTAGGATTGACACATGCCATACACAGCAGTAGCGGGAGATCTCTGTCATGGACTGCTGACCCCCTAGTCCGGGATTTATTAATGGCTGACAGAGGAAGATGAGACACTCTGTTCTTCTTGTAGCTTTACTAGGTGGACATTACTAGGACTAAAGTGGTTTAGCCTCTCAGGGCTGGATTTTCCCTTTGATAGAATTGCTTTGACATCCTTAGCAGAAAGGTTTTCATAAGGGCCTGCTCAATAGAGTTGTTAGCAATAGAGCAACAGCAATAATAATAATCCTGTAAGTACAATCCAGGCTGAGGCAGCAGGAAAAAAGGCCACAGGAGATGCACTCCTAGGTTTACCCGGAAACAGAGGATGATTGGTGCTATGTAATGCCTTCTCCTTTCAGCACAGTCTCCTGAAAATAGCAAAGAGTTTAAAGTAAAAATATGTGGTTTTAGCATTGGTTCAATCACTACTTAGCTATGTGACCTTAGGCGAGCTATGGAACCTCTCTGAGACTCAATTTTCTTACCTGTAAAATGAGGATGATAACCTCTGCCTGCCTCAGTGATCATGGGATGGAAATTAGATTAGTGTCTGTGAAACGTGTTTCCAATGGAAAAGCTTGTCTCAAAAGAAAGAAATAAAGTTTTTGTTGTTTGTTCTAACTCAGCCCTTTTATAGGATCTGCTTGGTAGCTCTATTGTCAGGCAGAGTTTATTAGAGTTTATTTCTTATATTTTGTCTCCTGCAAGGTAGCTCCCTATTCTGTCTACCAAATAGCAAATTCCTACATTGTTTCTTTATTGTTTGACACTTAGGTTCTCAGCCAAATAGTCTGTTTTACTTAAATATTTCAGAGCCTCCTAGCATTTCAAAAGAGTGTTTTTAAAAATCAGTTATGAAAAAACCAGATTAGTAAATATAGGAACAATTGCTCATTTTTCTAGGCTCAGCAGTTATCTATTGAATTGTACACATGCAGAGAGAAAAAACAAAAATAATAAAACTCATTAACTTGGGAACAGAAATAGGAATTATCTATAAATCTGCTAATCAGTTCTGGCCCTTGGTGGTTAATTTTACCTCCACCTGAAAGCCAGGTTTGGAAAGGACAGATCCGAAGAAAGTTTTTGTTCTCCTAAACAGCGGGTCGGAAGCAGTCTCTGCTGCAAACTGATAGTCTTGTTGTAAGACGCATAGCGCCAGGGGTTCCCTACAGCTTTGAAAAGCAGAAACCTGGAGGTTCTCACTGACTTTGAATTCTGGATCTTGACTTCCCTTTCTTTTGTAATGTTACAGCCCCACTGAGCTTGGTTCTAGAGGACATTTGATTAAAATGTTATTTTTAGCAAATACATAATTTCCTGCATTAAAATTCAAAAACCCAAGAGGACAGCTTAGGCTTGTAACTGTGCGATGCTGTTGGCCACTGGTGTCCAGCAGAATCTGAACAAGAAGAAAGGGGGAAAAGAGTCCAGCCCACGAAATGTGTCCTAACCTTGAGAAAATGTTGTCAAAGTCCCGGTCTCCAAATACACCACCTTCCTTGGTGCTCACCAGCATTCATAACCCCCTCTACTGGGAACCCATTGTCCAAGGGACATGTCGTTTTCCAGACTGAGGAACAGCTCTGGAGATGGGTTGTGGCCCAGATGTCAGGCGATGGGCAGGCTGCGGAGAAGGAGAAGGTGCTGAGTTCCCTGCCTGGTTCAGCACAGGCCTAAATTTGCTGTGATGCGATTCAGCGTGTGCTGCCCCGACACTGAATATAGTCACAGCTCTGAGTCAGCCTCTGGCCCCATTTTCTCATGGCTTTAGAAGCCATGTGCTGCTGGGGGCAGACATGGACACCAGTGTCCCAGCAGGATTCACTTGCTCCTGGTGTCAGATCAAGGTCCTCACAGGGCTGGACCTCCTTCCAAAGATGCACTGGCCCACTTGGCAGGAGACCAAACGTCTTTGATGTCTGTGAACTTTGAGCAATAGAAAGTCCTTTCTGGTTAATTTAGATTAATAGAGGTTTATCACGTATAGAACTTGTATATTTCCAGTTTTGAAGGGATTGAAATAAATTTCCTATGCCCTTACTGCATTTCTAGTGCTTAGGTCTGTATCTTAAGATGTTTAAAACCTGGCCGGGTGTGGTGGCTCACCCCTGTAATCCAGCACTTTGGGAGGCCAAGGTGGGTGGATCACCTGAGGTCAGGGGTTCGAGACAAGCCTGGCCAACATGATGAAACCCTGTCTCTACTAAAAATACAAAAATCAGCTGGGCCTGGTGGCAGGTGCCTATAATCCCAGATACTCGGGGGGGGGGGGGGGGGGGGGGGGGGGGGGGGGGGGGCGGGTGGTGGCTGAGGCAGGAGGGCTGAGGCAGGAGAATCCCTTAAACCTGGGGGGCAGAAGTTGCAGTGAGCCACATTGGATCACTGCACTCCAGCCTGGACATCACACACACGTGTGTGTGTGTGTATGTGTATGGTAAGCAGTTTAAAACACAAGAAACAATTAAGCCCTGACCAGGAAGGAAATTGGGATTCAGACAAGACAGCAATCAAGGAGAGAGTTGTGATCTGAGATGATTTTCCAGAGTAGGTAAGGTGTTCTGGGGCTTTGAAGCATCAGTAGGATTTACCTGGGTTAGAAGGAGGAAAAACAGGAATGGCAGGGAAGTGAGAATAAGTGCATAGTTCTTACAAAAAAAAAAAAAAAAAAGAATAATTTAATCTTTCTTTGCCTGCTCAGATGTCTTTACAGAAATCCAGGATCCTTCTAGATCATGATGGGTAGTGTGCAGAAGCATCAATTAGGAGTGTGCCAGGTGAGAGACAGTGTTGACAGCTTTCACTTCAGTTCAGTTCCCAGGTCTCCTTTTAGAGACATGAGAATGAATTTTTTTTTTTTTTTTTAAGATGGAGTCCTGCTCTGTCACCCAGGCTGGAGTGCAGTGGCACGATCTCGGCTCAGCACAACCTCCACCTCCTGGGTTTGAGCAATTCTCCTGCCCCAGCTTCCTGAGTAATTGGGACTACAGGTGTGTACCACAATGCCTGGCTAATTTTTTGTATTTTTAGTAGAGACAGCATTTCACCAGGTTAGCCAGGATGGTCTTGATCTCTTGACCTTGTGATCTGCCTGCCTCAGCCTCCCAAAGTGCTGGGATTACAGGCGAGAGCCACTGTGCCCCTCCTGAATGCACTTTTTTAAAGTTAAAAAATAGAAACCTAGTGAGAACACCAGAACTGTCTTATTGGGCTTGTGAAAGCACCAGGGTATTTGCATCCTGTCAGGGGAATCAGCCTCTTATCCCCAGATCCACCTCTCACTTACTTGGTAAGCTGGGGTCACAAAGGAAATAGCTTTTTATGTCTTAGCCTGAAAAATTGAACTAATAACAGGTCCCCTTGTGTATAAATAAAGCCACATCAGTGATAAGCATTATGTATACTACTCCTTATGCTGTTGAGGAGAAAAGATTAAAATAGTGTCAAAGAATTATGATGATAATTACATGTGCCTGGAGACGAGGGATTGATTTTCAATTCATTGACAATTTCATAAGCCGTTGCTATTGTCTTAGAATTGGAAGGAACATTCCAACTGGAATTAGAATTGGAAGAAGTTAATCTACTGGAAAAACCTTGGGTTTGGGTTTAGAAAAGCTTGACTTTGAATTCTGAATCACTTACTCTTTGCACCATTTTTCCTTCCTTCATTAAAGAAATATGTACTAACCTCCTATGATGAGTTATAAATTAAGCTTTTGGAGACTCGGTTTCCTCATCAATAAAATAAAGATTAAAGTGTAACTCTCCTGAGGTTACGACAGTGTCTGGCATATAGTAGACCTTAAATGAGTGTTAGTTAGCCTCTTGCAATTAATAGAGGAGGGAATTGAATAAGACATGGCTACTTAGAAAGCTTAAAATGTATGCAGGAGGGTAGTCATGGCAGTGCCGGATTGTAAGAACAGGCAGAATGCAGCTAGAGGTGGGATTATAAATGGGCTGGGATTGTCTGGATGGACAGGAGAGGGTGTATTAAAGGATCGGGGCCATGACAATTGAATGGAGAGTGTGAATCCTGATCTGCTGCTGAAGCGGGTGCCCCAGAAGCAAACATGGTGTGAAATGATGCAAAGTGCCCCATGTCAAACTTTCCCTTGTTTACCACTTAGTTTAAGGTTGGTTTTTTTGGGGAAGGTGCGTGCACGCATTCTTCTTTTCATTTGTTAATTCACTGAAGAAACATTTATTACCCTTCCCTGTGTTGAGCATCTTCCTAGCACTGGGGATGCCATCAAAGAACTTACAGAAGAGAGGAGGAGAAAAACAAGTAAACAGACCTTATAAATTGGTGTGATAAATATTAAGATGGTGATAAGACATATGCCTTAATACCTCCTGAGGGTGGCACGAAACTCAGAGTTGGTCCTAGATTTGCCACTCGCTGGCTTTAGAATCTTAGGAGGATCAAGCCTCCTAACCTTCATTGTCTCCTCTGCCCTCTGCTTTATTGATTTTAGGATCAATTGAAATCGTGTACTGAAGAGCTCTTTGGATTCTGTTACATAAATGTACATTTTAATAATCATCAATGAATCCATCATACTTATGCCACCAGGTCTGACCCTCTTTTAATTTTCCTGTAATAAATAGTGTCTGTCAGACACATTTTATTACCAGCTCCATCTTTCTTGTTCTGGCTTCTTTTTTATTTGAACCTGTTTAATTCTTACCATGTAGTTCTTTCTACCAATGCGGTTGTATCCATGCCTGTGTGACCTGTGGAATTTTAGGGAAGGCTAATACGGTTTTAAACTGCCTTTGGAAAGGGGGAAGAGGACTGATCATTAATGAGGAGAAGACTAAGGCATAAAGAGTTAGACGGAAGAGTTGAAAGAACGATCAAAGCAAGAATGTAGAGGGTGGGGTTGAGCAGCAGAGGGGACAGAGATGGAAATAAAACCCAGAAGAATAGAAAGGGTTGAGAGGAAAAGGCGGAGGAAGAGACAGATGCTGCCTTCCAGCTGGTGGAGGAGAGAAAAAGGTGCCTCCTGTTTAAAACTGCACATATCCCTATCTGTAATATTTCTGCTGATGTCTGAATAGAGAGAGAAATGTATGTGTGTGTGTGTTTGTTAATAACAGCCATCTATTTATAGGTCTTAAATTATACACCATGAAAGCCTCTCTAAGACAAGATGTGTTATTTGGCTGCCAGAAGAAAAAGTTTAAAAAAAAAAAAAAAAAGCAAAAAGAAGCTTCTAGATTTTTCTTGTTTTTCCTTATCCTCTGTCGGCCATATTCTTATAGTTAATGACAACTGTCAAGTCTGTGTTTTGGACCCAAACACCAAAGAAATGAAAAAAAAGTTATTGAAGATCTTTCTGTAAGAGTAGGGGCCTGCATAGTTTTCCTGAGAATTTTGTCCCCCAAATCACATCCTTTTCTAGCTTAATTGGAGGGGAGATCATAACAGTGTCTTTCCCAGCTCCGTTGTATTTCAGAAGGTAAGAATGAGGCCCAGAGGGTGGTCCTGCCCAAGGTCACCCAGCAGGCTGGTGACAGAAGGATGTCTGCTAGTTCGGTCCTATGCTTATTTTACCATGGTGCCCAGAAAGACATCGTTCTGTCTTCCATGCCAATTGACTCCAGTCTTCTTACTCGTATATAAAACCAAGAAGATTCAGTTTACTTTTGCCTCTGATCTTATCTTTCCAGAGCACTGTCTGAATCCCCTAAAGACCTCAAGATAACCTTCAGGTAAAGGGAATTTCACACCTGGTTCCAAGTTCATAGTCAGTAGAATAGAGTGGTTAAGAGCATGGTCTTTGGTGTCAGACTGGAGTCTTCTGGTTACTAAGTTATTCAATCTTAATACCTGTTTCCTCATCAGTAAAATAAGGATAATGACAGAACTTCTCTTGCGAGATGGTTATGGAGTATAAATGAGGTAATATATATAAAGTGCTTAGCAAAAGGGCTGGAATATAGTAGCCCCTCAATCATTTAAAAAACATATTGTCATAACATTCTGATGGGTTACAGAATCCAGGACTCTAATGATAATAGCTCTGATTGCAAGCTTTAAATGAGTAGCCATCACTTTTTAAAAGGTCCCAGTGTACACGATGATGATGGAGGAGATGAAGACCAACAAGTAGCCTGCAGAGTTAAGCTATAGGTAATCAACAATGTCAGTGACAAGGAAGAAAGACCATGGTAGGAAGACCTGGGGAGAAATGGCAAGAAGCAGTCACTGAGTACTGGAGGAGGGATGGACTTGCAGGAAAGAAACCATGTCTTCTGCCCTCCTCCTCTCTATACAAGTCTTGGGATGTCAATTTTGAACTCCTACTATATGCCAGGAGGAGGAACCACTTGCCAAGTTCTGTAGCTGGAAATGCCTTCCTCATCTCACATACCAGTCCTCCAGCCTCCACGCATACATGGTTTGGCTTATGTTCAACTACTTTAGCACCTTTGCTAAAGATTTAACGTTTTCTTCTGTGAAATATTTATGACTGTTTTATTTGATTCAGCAACTCTTCTGTGCTTTGAGAGGCGAGTATGACCACCATTTCAGAGAAGGTGTGTCCAAGACTCTGTGTTCAGTAATTGTCTTCTTATGTCCCAAGGAGGTGGGCCTCTTCCCACCACACCACACAGTTCGATTTCATAACTTTAACCTTTCCTTCTCACATATGCATTCAGAAGCACATGCACACTACACTTTTAAAAATCACCAAAGCATTAGTATTCAGAATATCTGGCTTAGGGTTAAGCTGAACAACACGTTCCTTCTTTTCTTTCTTCGTAGGGGACACAGTCTCTAAAAATCAAGTTCAAGCAGACAGGGAGATATACAAGAAACTTACTATTATTAAAGTCTAACATTTCAGCAAAATTTCCATTCTGCATCTTTTGAAAACAATCCAAAGATAGTATTATATAATTTATCTCCTTTAATTATTTATTACCGTGCTCTGAACTTAGTAGGGTTTCAATAAGTGTAATAAACTGATTAAAAGCATCTTAGAACAGGAGCTGGGATAGGGAGTATTCTTAGGAGGCCTCAAATGTTGATATGCACAGGATTGTTAATAACATTAATAGTTATTTACTGATTATAGATCTCTGTGTAAGGCACGTTATAAACACTAATTCTCAAAACAATCCCAAAAGGTAGGGATTGTTTGTATTTTACAGTTCGGGAAACTGAGGCTTAAAGAAGTTAATCTGCCCAATTCCGAGGCAGGGTGGGAATCTAGGATTCCCTATTTCTGCGTGGCTTTTTGTGGCTCCAAGGTCACTAGATGACTACCTTTCATCACATCGGGTCCAGTGTAGTTTCCTGGCCTACCAAAATGTACTTCCCTTCATTGGCAAAGTCAAGGTCATTCCTTGTGCGTGAGTACGTGTGTGTGTGTGTGTGTGTGTGTGTGTGTGGCGGAGAAGCTCAAATGTGCCCTCAGACCTAGCCGGGAGTCTCTTCCTCAGCTTCAGCAGGGGGTGCCATCCATAGGCTGAGAGTTGGTGGGGCCTGCGTGGGAGACACTGATGGGAGAACTTGAAAAGCAGGAGGGGGGAATCTTCCGTTACTAAGCAAGGATCTAAGAGCTGTTGTCAAGGAAGAATCCCAGGCCTTCCATAAAAGGAAGGCCTCCTTTCTCCTACTGGCAGCAAGTGCTGCCTTGAGCAACGAGTCTGACAGTTTCCCTAGCCCATCTGCACTTGGGCAACTTTGGAAAGGAGGACCCAGGAAGCAGGGTAGGAGGAAATGAGCTGGAACTTAGTGGGTGAGGCCTTGGCCTGAATGCCTGGCAGAGAGCACCATGGAAGGCAGAGTGCGCAGCAAGGGCCTGGAGCTGAGCTCCTCAGCTGAGCCTCACAATGAGTGTCCTGCCCTCCAGCTTTGTCCTCTCCAATCCACCCGGGAAGCTCTACCTGGAAGATTTTCCCAACATGCCACGAGTCTGCCTAAGTGTCCTTCAGCGTTTCCCCATCATCCATTGGGTAAAACCCAGTTTGTTTTGCCTGGCAGAAAAGGCCTTTTTTCTGATCTGACCTTTGCCTGCTTTACCAGTCCATCCATTACCCCAAGTCCCTATCTGGCCATTCCCAAGTTCTTGTCTGCCTTAGACAAGCTAGGTAGTCTCCCCTGGGCCCCTGCACCTTTGCATGTGCTATTTCTTCTCTCTGGACTCCCACCCTGTCACGTGTACCAAAAGCATTACCCGGTGTGGAAGACACATTCAGGGTTTTAGCACAAGCATTTCAAATAATCATCAAGGACAGCTCTCCCACCGACTTGTCAGTTATAACACCACCTGTGGCACTGCTACCTCCTTTCTGAGCCCCCAGCCCACTACAACCCTGGAGGAGCTAGACTTCAAAGACAGGTGGAGTGGGCCTGTTCCCTGGTTAGATTCTGCCCCTCCATTGGTATAGATTGGGCCGCCTGGAATTGCACATGAAAAATGCCAGGCACCAGGGTAGAATCCCTCAACCTCCCTCATCTCATCTCACCCTAAACCTCCTGGGCAGAGTGGAGGGAATAATGAGGTTAAAATTAACATTAGATGTTCAGATCCAAGTTTGAAGCTCAAGTGATTGTTTAAACCTGCAATGATGAAACCCAACCCAAGATACTACTGGGGGAGGAGAAAAGGAGATCGGAAGGCAGTTTTTATGCGGCAAAATTGAGACTTCCCCCAAGATGGCCATATTTGAATCTCATTTCTGATTTTTGACTGATAGTTCCCTTGTCTCTTTACTCTCTCAAGCATATGTGGAGAGATGTGCTTCAGGGGTTATGGAAACAGCTGCGTGTACAGCACACATCCTTTCAGGGCTGATGATTCATCGTAAGCTTTCACCATAGGTTTCCCTTTCGTATTACAAATAAGTAGTGAATTTCTGTGCTGACTGAAGCATCTGCATTATCTCATGAAATCTTTTCAACCACGCAAGTTCATTTTATTTTGCCCATTTTTTAACAGATGAGGCTCAGAACCACTTGCTCAAGGTCAAAAATCTGGCAAATTCTGAGACCATCAAAGATACCCTTGACTCCCAAGTCCATACTCATTCCATTGTACTACTGTTAAATTTAGGTGTTTTTTTTTTTTTTTTTAACAAAAAGCACTTATGAAGTGCCCACTGTGTACAAGACACTGTGCTCAGAGCCAGGAAACATAAAGAAGGATGCCCAATTCCTGCTGCTGTGTAGTTCACATTATGCTGGGGGAGATGTGCTATGGAAAATTAGTTCAATGGGATATTGCGAACATCAGGAGCCAATGAGAGCACAGAAGAGGGGCACTCAAACCCACTATGAGGGGGCAGCACCTAATATAAAAAGCTGGATTTTAAGTATGAGTTTACCAAAGTGAGGGACATGGTATGAAAAGAGATGATTCCCAGAGATGACCAAGGAGCCCAGGCACAGTCTCTCCATTGGTACAGATTGGGCTGCCTGGTTATCATGTCACCTTTCCCCTCCCTATGTGACAGAACTATCACGTGTTTGCTCTTTAGTCTCAATCTGGGCCAATGTCTTATTTCTCTTGGTGTTTTTATTTGTTAAGGTTTATCTCAAAGTAAGGAACAGAACACATTGTCAAGGAGAAATTTTAGGTACTCTCTGGGGAGAGGAGGAAGATGGGGGAGGATTATTTTAAGGAGCAAGAAGTCTATTTCCTGGATCCTAGAAATGGTGCCACATGGACTGATACCTGTTGCACCTGCCCTAGGGCTGGTCCTGCAAGGTGCTGGAAGAGAACACATATAATCACAGTGATGAGGACATGCATGAAGCTTGTGTCAAGGTGAATGTGGCTGACGAAAAGGGAGGACATTTCTCCTTACAAAACTCTATATAATCAGAAGCTGGATTTGCTCAGTGATGTTTGGGTTTTATAGCTCCCACTTACAGCTATAAAAAAGGCTTTGCTTTTGAAATTCCTGCAGGAAAACGGATTTTATTAAGACACTGCGTTTCTTTTGTCCTTAAGCATTGAACCAATTGTTTTTGTAATGAGCTTTTTTAAACTCAAGCTTTCTTAGTCACATACAAAAAATATAACTGAAGAAACTTTACATAGTAGAGCCCAATCCTGGAATTGCTTGTAAATTCATTGAGAAGACAAAATATATGCGAAATATTTAAAATAGTCTAAGATTGTTCACTAAGTGCTATAGTATGAAACCCCTCTTAACCTCTGACCATCTAAGTTCTGAGTTCATCCATGTGAATGTTGTGTTTTCCAAAGCTGGGCCACACCTATAACTGCAGTCTGTCTCCACTGCTGTGGTCCATGATGCTGTCCTGGTATAGCCTGCCCAGGATCCTTGCTCTAAACACTGTTAAAAGTTTTTTAATTGGGAGGCCAGTTGGCTGAGATGGCTCCAGTGTCTTGGATTCCTGTGCAAGCAAACTGAAGCCCAATGTAAACAGTAAAACAAAACTTAGGCTTAACCAATCAGAAACTGCCACTAACCTCTAAGTTGGGGCTTTCCACCAAGTCATATCCAAATAAGGCACATGCCTAGCTTTAGCCAATCAAATGATTTCTTTATCCTGCTTCTGCGTCCAGCCCGTTGCTCACCATCCTAATGTGGACCACTCTGAACCTCTTCTGGTTTCGAGTGCTGCCTGGAAGACCGTCCTCTTCCTTCTGATCCCTCTTCCCTGCCTACCTTTCCATCACTTTCCTCTCTCTCCATATCCATGAGATATCATGTTCTTGGACCAGCTGCCCAAAGCCAATTCTACAGTCCAATCTGCCGCTGCTCAAGTCTCACTTCAGTGGCTTATTCAGAAGGATCAGGTTCATCCACAGAAGCCAAGCCCCTTTGCCTACTGAAGGGTTTCTCAAACATGCTTGATCATAAGAATGACAGAGAACATGTCTGAACAGATTCCAGGGTCCCCTGCAGGCCTAAGGAATCTACTAATGACACCAGAGTGAACAATCCTGGCCTGGCTTAAGGTCACTGGAATACAGGGCGGTGGCAGGGGTTGGGAAGAAGGGTTAGGAGCTGGTCTGCATGCATGACTTAGTCCTGTCTCTGTCCTGTCGGGCACCAGTTTTGCATTGGTTCCGGAGATGGGAATGGAGGGGAGGGAGGCCAGAACCCAACCAAAGCCCAGCTGAATGGATCATGAGATCTGAATCAGCCGGAAGCAACTGCTCTGAGCCCCAGAACCCATGTCTCAGTTCCACCTGGCATCACCAATTATCTGTGCCTCTGACATAGGAAGTTTTTTTTATTCCCTCGAAATAGGGCTATAATTAAATCCAAAATTGTACTGGAGACTTTATCGTCATGGTAAAAGCAGAACACAATGTCTGCAGACAAAAAAACTCTTTCAATAAAAATTAATTATGCACAGCTCATGCCTCAGTCCCGGTGGCAGTGTGAGGAATGCATATGAGGCGTGGGGAGGAGCTGGCCCGTGGCACTGCCCAGGCTGGCTCCACCACCCTCCCAAGGCTCCCGCTGTGTAGCCCCCTTCTCCGTTCACACAAAACCCCCCTGCTGCATCTCCCTCCCTCGGAGTAGCTGCTTGTTCTCTGCAGTCCCGCAGGTCACTGCTTTTTTCTTCCCCTTCAGGGTCTGAAAAATTGAATACAGTCATAGATGGGGCTGAGAGAAGTAAGAGAAGAGAAACAAGGCACAAAGGAAGAGGGTGAACTTGTGATCTGTCATTCCCATTAAATCTTTTTCTTTCAAGAGGAAACGTTCTCACTGTCAGGGAAACTAAGATTTCTTCTGGCAGCATGTTCCTTATGCTTCTTGCCACAGGGAGTGTGCGGGCTAAAGGATTCTGTTCTCTGAATCCAATGGTGGGCTCTGGGGGAAGATGATGGAGCTGCCCAGAGCCGGTGCCACATAGTACCCATGTGGCAGAACTCAGACCCTGCCCCGGGAGTTTGCTTTTCCTATCCTCTGGAGACTAAGTCCAAGGGTACAGTAGAGCCAGATATGGGTTCTACCGGTGGACATCCCTCCCGGGTAGTAAATACAGTGAAAAATCAGAGAGAAGCAGGGGCAGGGTGGGAGCATCTCACCCTATAAACTAGTCACCGGATCTGACCGGGAGAAAGAACAAGGACTTGGAGAAATGCAGGCAACGCAGAGCAGGATTGGATACCTTCCAATTCATCTAGGAAGTAGTGACAGAGGAGTGGGAGCCCAGTAGAAGTTGCTCTGCTAATGTCTAGATTTTCTTCCTGTGGTAGATTGGGTGTTTACCACCCACTCTGCCTGGAGGAGGGTCCCTCCAGAGCTCACTGAAAACCAGGGACAGGGCTCAGCTCACTAATGGCCTGCCCACTCAGAACTCCGCGAGTGCCCGCAGAAGCAGCAAAGGTACCAGTGGGGTGAGACCCACCTCCATCTTGCTAAAGGGTTGGGGGCAGGAAACTCTGTGGGGTCAGAAACTGTAGAAAGGGACCAGCCAGGGCCCTGAAAGGGCTGGTGGGATGTTACTGAAGAAGTGCTCTTGGGTGTGAAAGTAACCAAAACTGTCCTCCAACTCCAGGCTCTTCAAGATATTCTCAGGGACTCGTGGCAAGGGTAGAGGATTGAATGAGGTGTTTCCCAAGCCTAAGATTTGGTGATTCGGTTGAGCCAGTCAGATTCTCTCCCAGTTGGGGCTGGGGATTAAGACCTCAGCACATAGACACACCAGTTGTACTGCAGGTGGACACATAGAGGCATGGCATTTCTGCCAATTATTTTGTAGGGTTTTTTTTTCCCTTTCGGTTTCTGCTGAGATAAACTCCCCCAAGTCCCAATTTCAAAGCATATTAAAAGACCAGATTTATTGACCTGGGAAGAGGAGAGGCCTTGCTTTAACGCAGATGATTGGTTAGAAATTCTGTCCAGGTTCTCTGACACCGGAAATAAACACAACAACCACCATCCCCATTTATCATCAACATCGCATTGCAGGTCCCAGCTAGGGCAATAAGACAAGAAAATAAAGCATGAAGATTGAAAAAGGGCTGGGTATGGTGGCTCATGTCTGTAATCCCAGTACTTTGGGAGGCTGAGATTGGAGGATTGCTTGAGCCCAGGAGTTCAAGACCAACCTGGACAACATAGCGAGACCCTGTCTCAAAGATTACAAAAGAAATAAAGATCAAAAGGAAACAGAAAAATCTATCATTATTTGCATGTGGCATAACAACTTATGTAGAAAATCCAAAAGCTATACAGATAATCTTTTTGAATTGATAAGTTAGCAAGAATGCTGGATTCATGATCAAGATAAGATTTATATTTTATATCTTTGCATTTTTTTAACTAAAATATTTTTAACCATTATAAATGGTTAAAAACCAAAATAAATTTAAAAAGCATCAAAACCATAAAATACCAGCCTGGCCAACATAGTGAAACCTCATCCCTACCAAAAATACAGAGTGGTGTGGTGGTGGCTGCCTGTAATCCCAGCTACTCAAGAGGCTGAGGCAGAAGAATCACTTGAACCTGGGAGGTGGAGGTTGCAGTGAGCCAAGATTGCACCACAGCACTCCAGCCTGGGTGAGAGAGTGAGACTCCATCTCAAAAAGAAACAAACAAAAAAACCCATAAAATACACAGGAAACAATTTTTCCAAATTATGTAATTCCACTATAGCTCAGACTATAAAACACAGTCTGAGGTATAAAATATTCAACATAATAATAATCAGAATCCCATGAGGCTTGTGTGTATGTGTGTAAATGGGTAAGCTGATTCTAAAATTTACATGGCTATGTAAAAGGATGAGGAAAGGCAAGTCATTCTTGAAGAAGAACAAAGCTGGAGCCATTACATTACTGAATATGAAAGCTTATTATAAAGTAACAGTAATTAAGACACTGTGGTATTGACACAAGGATATACAGACAAATGGAACACAATACAATCCAGAAATAGACCACACATATGAGGTCATCTGATGTATTACAAAAGTGATGATGAAGTGCAGTGAGAAGATAACCCTTTTGGTAAATGGTGTTGAGTTAATTGGATATCTAAATGGTAAAAAATGAATTTTACCCTACCTTACACCATGCACAAAAATCAATTTCTGGTGGATTGCAGACCTAAATACAAAAGGAAAAACTGCAGAGCATCTAGAAGAAGACATAGGAAAATGCCTGCAAAATCTTGGCACAGAGAACAATTTATTAGATGGAGAACAAAAAGCACAACCATAAAGGGGAAAATGATAAATTGGAATTAGTAAAAAAATTAAGAACTTCCATTTATCAAAAATACTATTAAGAGAAAATGTAAACTACAGAAGTGGGATAACATATTCAGAGTATATTCTGTATCTCCAAGATACATAAAAGACCCCTACAAATCAATAATCATTAAAACAACTATTTGCCCAGAAAAATGAGTAAAAGGCTTGCATAAGTATTCTGCAAGGATGCACAAATGGCCCACAACCATTTGCAAAGGAGTTAATGTCCACATATAATGATCCCTACATTTAGAGAAAAGAAAGCAACAAACTGAGTCCCAGGAAGATTCCTTGGACATTCAAGATTCTCCCAGAAGGCTTAGATTTTAGGCCCTGTTATCAGCTAAGAGATTTATTGACTGTCAACTGAGAAATGGCCCAAGGTTCTTGAACATACAGTATGCCCTGTGAGTTCCAGAGCCAGGAGAGCAGATCATGTGTAAATGGGAGACGGTGGTGTCCAGGGCCACGTGTAACCATCTACTCAGAGCAGCCCCTTCTTGTGGCCTCCCAGATCAGTCATCTCTTCATTCACTTGCACTCAAAAGATATTCAGCAAGCATTCATAGAGAAGCTGTTTGTCAGCCTTGTAGCCAGTTACACATGTGAACAAGATGGGTGTTGTCCTCACTCTCTGGGAGTGCACAGTCTCAGTCTGGTGGATGAGTACACAAAGCTGGCTTTCTAGCAGGCAGATTCGCTAATTCCTCAGCAGGGCAAGAGCCAAGTTGTACTTTGGGTTCCCAATCATCAGAACTCTGTGCCTCATATGTGATCTTCAGTGGGACTGGAGGCAACCCCTCCCCTTAGCATGTTGTTCAAGGGAAATGGGCTTGATCCCAGGGTGCAACGTAGAGCTGTAATCTTTACTTGAAATGGTTGAGGGGACATAGGCGCATCAGCATCTGGAAATGGATTCTAGCCAATATTATGAAATTTCCATAATGCCACTTTATATTGTAATTACAGTGTATTCACTCTTTACTGTCAACAGCCAAAAGGGGCTCTTATCAGCATATTTGTCATTATAAATGTTCTGTGTATAATCACAGAAATTTTCACATTCAGAAAGAGTAGTCACATTCAGGAGAGACATTACCTATTATGAAACACAGGATGAATTCTGGAAAGAACAGACCACAAACCCAAAGCTGCAGAGTGCCTCCTCTCCGAGGCTTTCACAGCCACATTGGAGCCTAATTTGTCTTAGTCTTGGAAATTGAAGACAGACCAATTATCATAGAGAGCAGAGCATAAGAAGAAGCAGAATACACTGTGCCTGTGCAGGATTCACACTTACCCAATTATATATATGCGCTTTGGTTCCGTTTTGTTTACGATATACATCCAGTTCTCATGTTTTAGTTAACAAAACATAGTCATCCTTTCATTAAAAAAATCTGTAACCTTTTTCCATAAGAAAAGTGAGAGTTCTTTGCCTCAACAAATCATTCATCCCAGGTTTCTCTACAGATAGTGGAAGATGCTGAGAGGGAAGGATTTTGTAAAGTGATTTTTGTGTAGCATAAGTCTCCAGAGGTCCCCTGTAATAGTCCTTTTTCATACTGCTATAAAGAACTGCCTGAGACTGGGTCATTTATCAAGGAAAGAGGTTTAATTGACTCACAGTTCAGCATGACTGGGGAGGCCTCGGGAAACTTACAATCATGGTGGAAGGCGAAGGGGAAGCAAGGTACCTTGTTCACAGAAGTGCCGAGCCCCTTATAAAACCATCAGATATCCTGAGAACTCACTCACTATCAAAAGAACAGCAGTGGGGAAACTGCCCCCGGGATCGAATTATCTCCCACCTGGCCTCTGCCTTGGCATGTGGGGATTATGAGGATTATAATTCAAGATGAGATTTGGGTGGGGACACAAAGCCTGACCATATTATCCCCTCACCCCACAAGCTGACTCTACATCATCACTGGGCAAAGCCAGTCACTCAGTAGGCCTCAACACACTTTTTATCTGAGTTTTAACCTATTTACGCCTAGTGTTCCATTATTGGAACACTAAGCATGTGAGAGTTATAGCCTACTGTTCAAGATCATTGCCAAGGTCTGATTGCAACTTCAGGCGTAAGTGTGTAAGGCATTCTGTCAACTATCATTCCTTCTCTATGACAGGCACCATGGCTGTGCTATTCCACTCAGGAGTCCATCCTTTGGCAACCCCCACTACTGGGTATGAGGGTGATCTGCGTGCAATCCCTAACCTAGGTCTATTCCTCCAGACTTGTTCTAACCCCCAGAAAATCCCCTCGGAAATTTGAGGTTCCTCTCTCTTCGTTAATTGTGCCAAGTTGTGTGAGAATACAAGTCTATAAGCGGGACTCTTGTTTACCTGCTCTGCTCTTTCCTGCGCAGTGTGGTGATGCTGCCTAGCATGTTACCAAGCCAATGGTCCCTCCATATCTGTTTAATGGTTTGTTCTTTGCAGTAGGCAGGTCCATACATAGTTCCTTCCACTAAGACTGTTCAGACCTTAAATAATGTGTATCCCTGCCTTTTATGGCAGTGCATGCACACACCGTGGAATGCCCTTGTAATCATGACAAATCTAATGAGACTTTGCTCTCGGGAAACCATATCTTTGTCATGGGGCCTGCACATTGCTAATTCAATTCCTTCCCAAGTCCCACTGTGTTCCCAACAACACATTTCAATTCACAGGGAAAGACTCCACAGCCTGGAATTCAAGAACACAATGGGATGCTTTCTACTAACACCACCTGAGAACTTTAATTGTCAAGCCTCAGGAGGCAGCTGGGGCAGGTGAGGTGCTTGGAGGTTTCCTAAGGTAACTTGTCTTATTTTTTGAAACAAAGAATCCCAGGCTGGTTTACTGATTGGTGAAATGCGGAATGTGCAATGATAGAACTGTGTGCCCACTGACAGATGGAAGCAGAAAAATCTCATGGAAGTTGAGGGGACCTTCCCCAGATTTCTGAGAAGAGGCCTGACACATGGCACACGGGCAGCCTTAAGTCTCAAGACAGATTTCCAAGGCTCAGTAGGACTGTAAGGGTCTGTGCTGAAGGCTGTTCTGAGTCCCCACAAATTCATCTGGTGAAATTCCAGAGAAAAATAAGAATTAGTTATAGATGGAAAAGACCAGGAAACTCTTTATTTTAAATTTAGATCTATTATCACTATGAACAAAAGGCCACACAAGTCCCAAAAATGGGTGATAGAAATAGCATGTATAATTTTTTTGGCAATGACCAAGGTCATTAGGGATGCTAGAGTTCAGTGCTGCATATAAATTCCATAGTCAGCTAAAACACATACTAGAGACTTGAGAGCTAATAATTTTATCTAAACTTAATGATGAAATATTCTCCAAAGATAAAAAATTTGTATTGTAGAGAAAAATGTTAGCTGAGAATAATACTGACAAATAGTGATGAGGATCCTATGAGACAGAGGAGATCTGCTCCTAGCCTCAGGGAGAGAAGGGGGAAAAAAAGCTTCACTACTGGACCAGATAGAAGAACATTTACCCCCAGCTGTCCTCTAAGATTAAGCATAGGCTGGATGCCAGTTGCCTACTGCAGGGAAATCAAGTGAGCATTAAGAACCCAAAAGAAGATGCCCAAAGCAAGTATCTGGGAGGTGACAGAAAACATTTAGCTGAGTTGGCAAGATGGAGAGCAGAGTGACTCGGACTCTGGAAGTCGTGTTCCACAAAGCCTTGGATGGGTTGCTGAGACAGGAAGACCCCTTAAAGAGGAAGCTCTGCTTCTCTTGGCCTTGGACTTTGGTTGGAGTTTAAAAGAGTAAGAGTGCCTGGAAGGATTTTCAGTTCCCATATTAAGTGATTATGTATATTTGATTATATATACATATGATTAAGAATATATATAGTACACACATACACACAGCATATATATGGCAATTTGGGACTTGAGGCTTTTTTTTTTTTTTGAAACGGTCTTGTTCTCTCACCCAGGCTAGAGTGCAGTGGCATGTTGTATCTTGGCTCACTGCAACCTCTGCCTTCTGGGTTCAAGCAAATCTGCCTTAGCCTCCCGAATAGCTGGGATTACAGGCACATGCCACCATGCTGGCTAATTTCTGAATTTTTAGTAGAGATAGGGTTTTGCCATGTTACCTAGGCTGGTTTTGAACTCCTGTCCTCAAGTGATCTGCCTGCATCAGCCACCCAAAGTGCTGGGATTAGAGGCATGAGCCACTGCACGCAGGCCTATTTTGGTCTCAAGGCTTTGATTTGCCATTGAGGCAAAACCCACCAGGTAATGGTTCAAATTATTATATCTAATCAGCCAAAAAGATCTTGCCATTGGCCTTGTTCCACATTCCCCTAGATATATGCCACTAAACAAAAAATACAACCCAACAGAGAGATCCTAGTTCGAAGTCCAATTCCCAGAAAGTAATGGCCAAAAAACCTTTCTTTTGTCTAGATTATGATATACATACACACAGATACATTTTTATTCACTAGTCCTGCGTACTTGTAAGACAAAACACTTCATTGTTGCAGGAAGAAACCTGGGCACCATGGAATAATGGTGATCGATTTTAGATCTGGGGCATGAAAAGTTCAAAGTGATTCTGGAATATCGATTCCAGAAAGCAAGGAAGTGCCTAAAAACTGATAGAAATGTGTTCAAAGAACATAAGAGGCAACTTAGGGTCACGGTGCCCAAAATCTGGTAAAATTTGAGTATCAAGAAGAAGAATAATGACAATGGATTGTAATAACATGCTTAATAAAACAAATAATCCCTGAATCCATAATAGTACCATAAAAAGGTGGGGAGTGGGCTCTTCTTAAGAAAGAATGCCAGCTAACAGATATAGAGGAATGGTATACTGTAACCCATTTTATAATCACTCAAACAAAATTGAGGCAAGTATCATCGATGCATATTAAAACCACTGGGTGAAACATAGGAACAGGATACACAGCCTCAGAGAATCACCCCACAGATTATATATTAATTACAAAGAAAACATATGACGCATTCTTAAAATAATCATGTCTCGTGCTTGGATATTTATACGTGTGCCAGGCATTGTGCTAAATGTGGTAGCCTCATTTACTTCTCACAAAACTTTATGAGGTAGGCACTATATTGCAGATTAGGAAATGGGCTCAGAGAGGTTAAGTAGCATGCCAGTGTCAAACAGTAAGTAGACAAGAACCAGGATAATAGAACCATCTGCCTCACCCCAAAATTTGGCTTTTTTTTTTTGAGACAGTCTTGCTGTGTCACCCAGGCTGGAGTGTAATGGTGTGATTTGGCTAACTGCAACCTCTACCTCCTGGGTTCAAGCAATTCTCCTGTCTCAGCCTCCCAAGTAGCTGGGACTACAGGTGCCCACCATCACATCTGGCTGATTTTTGTATTTTTAGTAGAGGTGGGGTTTCACCATATTGGCCAGGCTCTTCTTGAACTCCCGACCTCAAATGATCCACCCACCTTAGCCTCCCAAAGTGCTGGGATTATAGGCATGAGCCACCGTGCCTGGCCTAAAGTTTGGCTTTCAACCTCTCTTTCACACTGACCCTGGCCAGCAAAATTCACATACTTTTACTCTGAATACTATCTTATAGTCATCAATTATGAAAGATTTTATCAAGTTGTATAAAATTCTGTTAGTGTTACCACTTAAATGTATTATTATAATTCAATATTCTGATCAATAGTTACCATATACACAATGAATTGCCAGTTTTGAAATGAAAAAGATCATTTTGAAACTACTTATTTTAAAACTATGCCAAATAGAAGTCCTTTATAATAGTAGCAATATAGATAACAAGACCATCATTTACTGGAATGTTCCTTTTAGCTTTTCAAAATGTGTTATGGTTATTATTCGAATTTTTCATTGACTCAGTGGCATATTAACATAGATGGAGATAAGCTTTGGGGCTGCAGGGATAGAGTTCTGTCTGAACTTATTTTATGGTATCTCTCAAGTTCTTCTTTTAAAAATACACTGCTTGACGTGTGTCTTGTTTGCATAAATGTGGAGGACACAATGTGTGTCCCTGCCTGTGTTGGTGAGTAGAGAATTTGGTTTTCAGGAAACCAGATACAATAATCTTAATAGATCACAAAGCTGTAATAAATGAAGGCATTGTGGCCTAGGGCTGAGGGAAAGTAAATAGAAAATAATTTCAGCAAATTTGTTCAGAGAGTGCTGGTGTAAATATTCCAGACATTTAGATGACTTGGAAAAATGGCCTTCAACACCGTCAAAGTCAAACCTGGCACTGTGGGAGGTAACACTGTAACTGAGGGCATGCGTTCAGCAGTTAATCTACCCAATTCAAATTCTAGCTAGATAGTCTTCTAGCTGCATGACCTTAGGCAAGTTATTTGACCTCCTTGTCCCTCTGTTTCCTCATCTGAAAAATGGGAAAAAGTTGAGTCCCTACATCAATGCACCTAACTTTGGTACTTTGCTAACAGAGAGCTTCAAGGATAGAATAAGAGAAGTCCATCCCGAACCTCAGAAATATTTTCTTCCATCCAAGGTTAAGAGATGCCCTGAATCCCTGTAGTGTAGTGTACATGGCTTAGCATGTCTGGTATCTCTGATGATCAAGGCAAGAAAAGTCTTCAGAGGGTCATTTGATGGCAGCAGACAAAATATTCTACAAGAAGACTTGGAATATTCTACCAGAAATGCAGTCACTTAGTTATGGTTATTTCCAGTTATGATTCTTGGCTGATACATGCATTAGTCTCTAGGGCATGAATATCTCATACAACAAAGTGCCCTTTATGAAGCTTGCAGAAAAATACTGCAAAGTTTCTGGCAGCATTCTTGAGAGGCAAGAGCTATAATACTTCTTCCTAGTAGATCAAACATATTTGTAGGAGTTATAAACAGCAAAATAAGGGGCTACAATCCCATATAAACCTCAGAATTTAAACTAGATGAAACTGAAAAGCAGGCGAAGTCTGACTTTGGTAATTCTCTTTTCTCCCCTCGACAACCCAGCACCCGTACTCAGTACTGTCTTGTTGCTCTGCATATCTTCAGATAATCTGCCGTGGCATGTCCTACTAGGCCAAACCTGCCAATCCCAATAAAAACTTCTTTTAGCTACTAGGAAAACTACTGAATTAAAGTTATTGATAAGGAGCTGCAAGAAATTGACATATTTGAATTCAATAATTTTTAAAGGAGAAGTTTTCTTAATAGGGTTAAAACATGAAGAAGCTGTTTAAAGAAATAGACCTTCTGGGCACTGTTGCCAGACTCTACAGCTCATACACACACGTTTTCAACATACTTCTCAGACTTGCCAACCCCAAGCTGGTTCATGGAGCACCAAACCAATGCCCAAACATCTAGCTGATATCTCCATGGGGCCACAGTAATTTTGCAGAGACCTCTCAGCAACTAAGAGTGACTGCCCTTATGGGCAAATATTGCCACAAAGAAGTGAAGTGACTTTGAACTGGCGAGTTGGGTAACGTTGTGTTTCAGTCTACTTCTGTCATGTCACCAACTCTAGCAGGTGTGCAGTCAAGCTTTTCTGGAGTTGTACTGGACCCTGGGCACATTATCCTGAATGCTCATCCCTATTGCCCAATATTTCTATGTTGATAACAGTAAGATACGACCATGAAGGATAGGCTGTAAAAGGCTCTGAAGTGACAAAATGCAAATGAGGCAGAAAGTGATTGGAGCAGGGACTGTTCTGCTTGTTTCATCTTGGTGACAGCAGATGCATTTATAAGCTGACAATGTGTATGTGAACCTTTCTCTTCTTGAATGTATCATTTTCCCTTACCTGTTGACTCCTTGAGTCCCTGCCCACCTTAGCCTGAGTTGGAGGACCTCTTTGCTTAGGTCAGCCTTGATGACGAAGGTTGAGGGCACTCTGACAGTAATTCTATCTTTGTTGATGTTCTAGAAAGCGGGCCACGGGTTCCAACCAGCTTGGTGTTTTCTCAGCTATGGCACAATGCACTTGGACTTCATTTGTGATAGGCCCCTCATTGAGCATGAAAGCTGGTTACCTTTTTCTTGCCAGAAAATCTGGCTTTCTCATTTGCCGTATTTTCTGGGTCTGCTGGATCCAGCTCAAAAACGCCTCAGCAGTGTCTGTCACTAGGGAAAAAGCAGCCCCTGAGAAAGGGCAATTAAAGGTGGTATTTGTCTCTGATTCTTATTGGCAGCTCTGTTCAGGTGAAGACATAGAAAAGGTCGAGGCCCACGGCCCACACACAACCTGATTGTGTAGCTAAGCAGCTTTCCAGGAGGCCTTCTATTTGCAATAGGAGCACTTAAAGGAGACTCCCTCACGGCATAATCTGGGGGTGGAGGATGTAGGCCATTTAGCTATACAATGAGGTAAATGTCCTACTTGCTAAGTCTGGAAAGGTGGGTGGCAGGAGTGGTGGCTTCCATTTTTCTAAGAACACAGTTTATTTCTTGAGTTTCATTCCCCGCCGGATATCACCCATAGAGAAGAACGTCCTGGAACTAAAGGTCATACTGAAACCAGGTGAGTTAGAAGAGGTGACTAGTAACACATGCAGTGAAGTTCTTCCCAGAAAATAGCATCATTGACTGCATCCATTTTTGTGTAGTGCCGTGATCTGTTTGTGTTCCCCCAAAATTCATATGCTGAAACCTAATCCCGAAGGTGATAGTACTAAGAGGTGGGGCCTTTTGGAGATAAGCAGGTCACAAGAGCAGAGCCCCTTTGAGTAGGATTAGCACCTTTACAGAAGAGACAGTAGAGAGGTAGCAGAGAGATAACTAGTTCCTTCCACCATGTGAGGTCACAATAAATGGGCCCGCTCCAGACACCAAAGCTGCCAGTGTCTTGATCTTGGACTTTCCAGTCTTCAGAACTGTGAGAAAGACATATTTGTTCATAAACCACCCAACTTTTGATCTCTGTGTTATAGCAGCCTGAACAAACTAACACATGTAGCCTGGAAATTTGGATTTAGTTTAGAAATCCCAGGGAAACAAAAGGAGAAGGGATCAATCTCATAACAGTATTCATACTCGACTGCTCACTAGGAGGTTATGGGAGTTCTCATGGAAAATATTGCCTAGATGATGCTTTCTTGCCCAAATAGGTTATGACAACTTTTCATTGTTTTTGTTGTTTACCAGACTTTAAGAATATCTTGAACCCCATCCAAATTTCATGCTCAATTTAGGAGAGGTGTTAAAAAACACCAACATATCAAAATATATGAATCATTTATCCTGGGATGATACTCAGCATTAGTTGTAGAAGTGACATGATCTCAACATGTAATGTGAAGCCAAAGTACAGACATCAGCCTGGCCAACACGGCAAAACTCTGTCTCTACTAAAAATTACAAAAAATTAGCTGAGCATGGTGGTGTCCTCCTGTAGTCTTAGGTACTTGGGAGGCTGAGGCTTAAATCCAGGAGGTGGATGTTGCGGTGAGCCGAGATCATGCCCTTACACTCCAGCCTGGGTAATAGAGTGAGATACTGTCCCCCACCCCCCGCCCAAAAAGGAAAAGAAAAAGAAAAGAAAAATCACACAAACAAACAAACCAAAAAACAAAATATAGATACATGTGAACTTTTCAGTACTTCTTGAGTTGGCCCCTTACAATTCCCTTTATTACTGGGTAGGTGGTATGATTATTCTGGCCCTACAATATCAGCTGCTTTTTATTAATTCAAATATAATTTTAAGAATATTAAATCTGTTTAGTAACTATTGCATCCCTCTATTAGTGAAGATAGTCAGGAATTGAAAGTATATGATTACGGATGGTCCCTAACTTATGATGGTTCAACTTACGATTTTTTGACTTTACAATGGTGCAAAAGCAATGTGCATTCAGTAGAAAGTGTACTTTGGATTTTGAATTTTGATCTTCTCCTGGGCTAGCAATATGTGGTTCAATATTCTCTTGCTATGCTGGGCAGTGGCAGTGAACTGCAGCTCCCAGTTAGCCAGGCGTTCACTAGGGTAAGCAGCCCATACTCGATATCTTCCTGAAGAACACTATGCCTACTAAACCATCAATAAGTGTCAATGCCTCATTGCCTTCTATTCTTGAGCCTCATCAGAAGAGAGAGAAATCGATGACCCTATTTCGGCAGCATCCCCATCATTCAGCAATTAACTTTAGTTCAATGCTTCTCCAGGCCCCATGTACTTTTGGCTGTGGACATTAATGGCGAGTACCCATGCAACCATTGTTTTTATACTTTCAGTAGAGTATTCAACAAATTACATGAGATATTCAACACTTTATTATAAAATAGGCTTTGTGTTGAATGATTTTGCACATCCGCAGGCTAGTGTAAGTGTTCTGGGCATTGAGGTAGGTTAGGCTAAGTTATATTTGGTAGGTTAGGTGTATTGAATGCATTTTTAACTTACAGCGTTTCCAACTTATGATGGGTTTATCAGGATGTGACCCCAGTGTAAGTTCAGTAGTATCTGTATTTCAGGGCAAAGTATTATTCTTTCCCATTGTAAACTTATTTTTGATTATGACCTTTGGTACCCCAAAATTAAATTGTTTTACTCCTGAGTGAAATTGTTGAAAGCTTCATTGGCCTTTGGTGAATACATAAGATAAACACCTTTCTGATAAAAAAAAAAAAAAAAAAAAGGTCCCTATTCTCTTTGGTGAGAAATACAGAAGCTCCTAGGGCAGTTTCCACACTTTCTTATTCTTTGTCTAGAACTTGTAACCAACACACTGAAAAACTCACCTCTAGCTCCAGGGATTTTCCCTCTTGGCTCTATGCTTCCAAATCCCATTGATCTTCTCGATTATTTTCTTTCCTCCTTTTTTTTTTTTCCTCTGTCACCATTCTAATCCAGGCCCCCATTACTTCTATCTTGGACAGTGGTATCAGGCCCCTGACTTATCTCCCCTCTCTGAGAGTTGGAAACATTAATACTGTTCAGCAAAATCATACTTCCCTGTACTTCTGGCCTCCCTGAAGTGTAAGGCAAGGCATGGACCAATGGCACATGAGCAGAAGTGAGCTGTGTCTCCTCTCTTTCTCCTATGGTGGAGCCTGTGCCAATGATGTACCTGCCAATGTGATGTGGATGTGTATGGGGGTGAGAAGTAAACTGTGCTTAAGTCCCTGAGATTTGAGTTTTGTTTGTTTTGTTATTTGGTTCAATTTGACCAATACACCCAGTCCCTTCCTCCTCTCGTTCTCTTTATACACTCTTGCCAGGGTAATCTTAAATCACAGGCCAGATTATTTCCTAATGAAAAGCCATCAGTGCTTCAACATTATCCAGAAATAGAAAACCCAAATGCCTGGCTTTCAAGAAACTGTGAGCTCTGCCCTCAATGCCCTCTTCCCACTCTCTCACTACACGTATGTTCCGGACTGGTGTGAAGGCTCACAGTGACCCTCAGATGATCATGTCTTGACTTGGGATGTTACCTTTGTATGGAGTGTCTTTGCCCTGATCACATCATGTTGAAATCTAGCCATTTTAAAGCACAGATTCAAATGGTCAGACTTTCCTGACCCCTACAAGTGGACAGGTACTCCCGCTCTCCTGGGATCGCTTAGCAAATTGTGTCTCATTTATAGTACTTACTACTTTCTATTGCATAATGCAGTTGTTTCTGTATATGTTTTACCCCTCTGATTAGACAATAAACCCTCTTAAGGCAAATAGCAGTATATAGTTATTCTTGTAGTTCTCTACAGTACCAAGATGTATAGTTGCTCAGTAAATAATTTATAAGTTAAATATTAATCCTCAGGGGAGGGCTGTGAAGTTCTATTTTAAATTGCAAATGATCATAGTTCAGTAAGAGAAATGCCGCCTGTAGCATGAACAGGGATTTTCCTAGTGAGCTTCATCCTTTGGTGGGACATTCTGCAAGACCACCCCTGGAGAAGGCATCAAAGAAATCCTCGTTCCCAGGAAGGTCTGATTAGACTTTATGCACATGGTAGTTTAGGCATCTCTATTAAAATAAAAACTAGAGGAAACTCTTATACAATAAAAAAGACACATATTTAAAGATCCCCAAAGGGTCTTTGAAGCAGGAATGAAACTGGTTTCAGAGTGACCTTCAGTACTGAAGAAAGCTTTTCAAGGAAAGACAGCACCGGACATTGAAGCACTGTGCATTCATAGCACTTGTTAGAGGGAAGAGGCTAAAAGAGAAAGGCTAGCTTAAAATAATCAGTGATGCTGAAGGAGAACAGCTTAAATGATCAGCTGGAAAAATTCTTCAGTCTAATGGCACAGGGAGATCACATCACAAGCATGACTAGAGAGCTGTAGATGGGAAAAGGTGTGCCTGTGAGGAAGATATTTGTGAAGTTAGTGCTGTTAGGATGGCATCTTTGTGGCTATCAATTGAATACGGAAGGCACACCAGTGGTGGAGTAAAAAGGAAGCACGTCGCTGAGATGGCGCAGACAGGCAGAGAAGCATGAGGGGCCCACCTGGTATGGAAGCTGTGCCAATCTGAATCGCCTTGGGTTTGATTATTTTCACCATCTGGCCCAAACAAACCTCATGAAACTGAGGCGCCCTGAGGCTATGCCAGTGCAGCTTATGTGTATTTAGATGTTGGTTGAAACAAAAAACCATTTCTCACAATTATAGAAATTAACACATTTATATTAATTCAAAAAGTACCATTTTCTGTTTATAATTTTTTTCCCCTAAGAATAAGTATTTCTTTTAAAGTAGCCAGACTCTGTTGCTCCTGATTGTAGGAAAGAATTTAGGAAATTTGTCCCTCTCTGCCACACACCATGACAGGTACGTAAACAGTGGAGTATGAAGATGCACCTAGATTTCAGGCGTGCTGAAAGCAGACACGTTACACAAACTCAAATGCCTAAAAAGAATTCCAGAAATAGGAAGATCATAGAGAATGAAGTAGCAGTGGGTCAGAGCCCTTCTCCTGCCATATATGCCCTTAAATTTTCTTTTCGTTTCCTAGAGCTGCCCATTCTCTCATCTCTCAGGGGAAAAGAGTAGATGCATTTCTTTTGTAAGCAGAAGGCCTTTGGCTCTGACTACCAACTTTGGAAATGGCAGGAAGAAGGAGAAATGCATATATACCAAGGCACATGGGAACAATGATTGTATTTTCACTAAAGCCACCGATTTTAAATGGTTTTGCCTCAGTAGTTATTTTGGGGATTAGATTGTACTTGGGGTTTAAAAGACATCTGGAATATGAATGTAAAACATGACAGTCTGAGTTCAGCAAGCAAAGGTCTAAGGAATTCAAAGAAATGGAAAGACCAGACAAAATGTCAGGCCTAAAGTTCTTAGAGTCAGTAACCAGAAAGAAAACAGAAAATTGAAATCACAAGAGCTCAGGAATTTCAACAAAGCAATCCAGAAGAATGAAGAGAAGATGGGTTTTGATGTCAGCTTAACTTGGTCCTGGATCCCAGATCTCTACCTACCTTAAGGAAGTTATCTTCTGGGATCCATTACAGGATACTTTATTCATGAAGGCACACAAGCAGGTCAAGAATTGATCAATCTTTACTTAAACATCCACAAACCTTTTGAGTTTTTCCTCTATACTAAGTGAGAAGCTATGGTGAGAAAACCAGGTGTCCACCTTAAAGAAACTCATAATCTACAGAGGGATAATAAAGTACAGTGAAATAAGTACCAGGGAAAACAGGTGAAAAATACATGGGATCACCCTGGAGAGGTTGATGGTAGAGATTTCTGAGCTTGCTAGAGTACGTCATGATAGAACAAAGTCACTGTTTGTTGTTGATACTTCAAAAAAAACTTTTGTGACTACATAAGTATATACATTTATGGGGTACATGAGATGTTTTAATACGGACACACAATGTGAAATAAGCACATCATGAAGAATGAAGTATTCATACCCTCAAGCATTTATCCTTTGAGTTACAAACAATCCGATTACATTCTTTAAGTTATTTTTAAATATACACTTAAGTTGTTGTTGACTGTAGTCACCCTATTGTGCAATCACATGGTAGGTCTTATTCATTCTTTGTATTTTTTGTGCCCATTAACCACCCCCAACTCCCCCTTTGCCCCAATCCCTTCACTACCCTTTCCAGCCTCTGGAAACCATCCATCTACTTTCTATGTTCATGAGTTCAATTTATTTGATTTTTAGATCCCGTAAATATGTGAGAACATGTGATGTTTGTCTTTCTGTGCTTGGCTTATTTTACTTAACATAAGGATGTCTAGTTCCATCCATGTTGTTGCAAATGACTGGATCTCGTTCTTTTTTATGGTTGAATAGTACTCCACGGTGTATATGTACCACATTTTCTTTATCCATTCATCTGTTGATGGACACTTAGGTTGCTTCTAAATCTTAGCTGTTGTAAACAGTGCTGCAACAAACTTAGGTACACAACAAACTGTGTACTCAGCAGTGGGATTGCTAGATCATATGGTAACTCTGCTTTTAGTTTTTTGAGGAACCTCCAAATGGTTCTCCATAGTGATTGTACTAGTTTACATTTCCACCAATGGTATATAAGGGTTCTCTTTTCTCTATATCCTCACTATCATTTGTTACTGCCAGCCTTTTTGATGTAAGTCATTTTAACTGGGATGAGATGATATCTCATCATAGTTTTGATTTGCATTTCTCTGATGATAAATTATATTGAGCATCTTTTCATATGCTTGTTTACGATTTGTATGTCTTCTTTTCAGAAATGTCTAGTCAAATCTTTTGCCCATTTTTAAAATCAGATTATCAGATTTTTTTCCTATATAGTTGTTTGAGCTCCTTATATATTCTGCTCATTAATCCCTTGTCAGAAGAGTAGTTTGCAAATATTTTGTCCTATTTTTGTGGGGTGTCTCTTCACTTTCTTGATTGTATTCTCTGTGCAGAAACTTTTTAACATGATGTGATCCCATTTGTCCATGTTTGCTTTGGTTGCCTGTACTTGTGGGGAATTGCTCAAGAAATCTTTGCCCAGACCAATGTCCTGGAGATTTTCCCTGACATTTTCTTGTAGTAGTTTCATAGTTTGAGGTCTTAGATTTAAATATTTAACCCATTTTAATTCGATTTTTATATATGGCAAGAGACCGGGGTCTAGTTTCATTTTTTTGCATATGGATTTCCAATTTTCCCAGCATCATTTATTGAAGAGATTGTCTTTTCCCCAGTGTATGTTCTTGGCACCTTTGTCAAAAATGAATTCACTGTAGGTGTGTGGATTTGTTTCTGCGTTCTCTTTTCTGTTCCATTGGTCTATGTGTCTGTTTTTATGCTAGTACAATGCTGTTTTGGTTACTATAGCTCTGTAGTATAATTTGAAGTCAGGTAATATGATTCCTCCAGTTTTGTTCTTCTTGCTTAAGATAGCTTTGGCTATTCTGAATCTTTTGTAGTTCCATGTAAATTTTAGGATTTTTTTTTCTATTTCAGTGAAGAATGTCATTGGTATTTTGATGGGGATTGCATTGAATCTGTAAACTGCTTTGGGTAGTATGAATATTTTAACAATATTGATTTTTCCAATCCAGGTTGTTGATACTTTTCCATGACTGTCTTCCTTTACAGTGTTGGAGCTGTGCAGGCAGAGCTGCAAAATGACAGATAGCATGGAGCCCTCAGTTGTGTATTGAAATCACCAAGCATAAGAGCTGTCAGTGACTTAGATATCTAGCTCAATTCATGCACTTAAAGATGAGGGAACTGAGGAAAGAAGAAATAGAGTGACCTGGGCATATGCAAATTGCCCAGGTTATTGTTCAAGTTAGAGCCAGAACTAAAACCCAGTTCTTCTGTCCCCAGTAGCGCTCTTTCCACCACATTGCACTGCCTCTTACTGCCAAATAGCGTTACTTAGAGGCTAGAACTACTTCCCCAGAGATGATGGAATCAGGAAATTCCACAAACATTTTTTATCAATGCTCTGTAGCAATTTCCATGGGTAACAAGCCTTTTTAGAGACTATTGTTTGAAGCAATGCTGTGCAATGGAAATGTCTGCAATGAAGAAAATGTTCCATAGCTGCACTGCCCAGTATGATGGTCACTAGCCACTTGTGGTCACTAGCACTTGAAATATGGCTAGTTTGGCTGAGGAACTGAATATAAAATTTTAATTTTAATTTCAATAGGCACAAATTGCTAGAGACTACCATATTGGACAGCATAGGTCTTCAGAATTATCTATAGTTACACCACTAAGTATGTGACTGTCTTTTTCCAGCTGCCTTGACTTTGAGCCCTACAAGCTCCCTCTTCCCAGTCCCTGAGCCAATGAGAACCAAACCATGCCTAAGTATATGTAAAGACCACCATCCTTTTCTGGTGGATGAGTCTGGTCTCAGTCTGTGGTAATAAGTATATTTTGCCTAGATTGTTTTTCTAGAAGAGTACTTGTCACATTTTATAATAGTAATAATTATATGTATGATTTGTTAGCACATTCTGTACACCCATCCCTCATACTCAGTGATCTGTAGGTATTATATCTATTACTCTTCCCACCAACTCAGTGAGTACACTCTATTACTATCAACCAGTGGCCAGAAAGCAAATCTGTCTTCTTCCAAAATCCATGCTCTTTTCACTATCTCACACTGTCTCTCTAAGAACCAAGGATTAGTGTACAGTCCCCTTTTGCTTGGGCAGGGGAGATTTTCCTTCATTTATTCAAAAATACTATTGACTGCCTGTTAAGTGCCAGGCACTGTGCCGGGTAACGTACATAGTGTTGAATCAAATAGGATTATCCTAGCTGACATTGGACATGTTTTCTAGTAAATGCTGGTTTTTGGAGGAAGAAGTTTGGTAGGTTCTGTTAAGTAGCTGGGAATTCTGTGCTTATATGGCTGCAAACTGGAGCTATTTATACTGGAGCTATTCCTTTGATGTTTGAAATGTGCAGCAATTCTCTCTTGTAGCTGGGATATGTAATTTTTTGGGGGGGGATGTTTTTTGCCATTAGAATATTATGTTTTATTTACTCAAGAGTTTAAAATCCTAGGATTTTATCATGAACTCCACATACAAGCCAATTTCACAGCCATAGAAATTTCCAAAATTAGTATTGAGGCAGTTGATCACAGCTCTGTGCTAATTTCTCAGGCTATTAATTGTGTTTGTGAAATATAAATGCATGAACAATGACTGTGGATATTGTTTAAGAATCTAAACACTTTATTGAAGAAATAAGTGAGACAGAATAGGTGTGATGAGAGTACAAAATATGACATACCATATTGCATCAAATCTAGCATACTATAAATTTTAAGACATATATCATATTCCATGGGCCAGAAAAAATGCTGCCAATTAAATTATGACATAATGCATTATCACATTGAATTTTTAAAAGACTTTTAAAGGAGCTCTTTTGGCTTATTCAAATATAACTTCCTTTTATTACTCTTCTGAATACATTCAAAAGAAAATGTAAGCCAAATAATTTGGTTTAGGAGTTCCTAAAACTGCTACAAATCAATAATTTGACCTTTTTGAATTGTTTTCAACTCAGAGTTATCAACACCTGTGTTCTTGGACACAGTCTCAGCTTCTGCACCATCAGGTGCCCTGGGATGCAGAATTTCTTGAAGACTTTTCTTCTGGGATTTTCTCCTACACTGTTGAAATCCTTCTGCAAATTTTGAAGATGGTGTTTTCTTGTTTATTGTGTGTCTTTTTTTGTGCGTATATCAGTGAATGGACAGAACAAAGCTTCATCTATTAGGCATCATTCTTCCTATGTCTTGTAAGGCACTTGGCTGTTGCTTTACAAGAAAATTGTTAAAACTGTGGTTACTCCTCCAATATCAAACATTTACTTCAATATTATAAATTGTCTGCCCCACTGTTTTTGTACCTTTCTGGATATGCGCAATAACTCTGCGTTTCAAAGCTAAATCACAATGTACTCTTTGTGAAGGTATTTTAAAGAGCATTTAAAGGGCATTTAGACTTAACAGTGTAGCACAAAGAGTAATAAACAGCTGAAGTAGCAATGACACAAATAGCTGACAGGAACTTTGCACAAAACAAAGAATGATAACAATGTCACCAGGCCTGCCAGCCTCCTGAGGTTCTAATATACCGTGTTGGTAAGAAACAATCTGGTTTTAGATGTTGTAAAATATGAAAAAAAAAAAAATATGTGTCTAGAACCAATGAACTATAGATCATTAGATTCCAGTGACACTGTTGATCAAGCTTATCTATATGATTTAACATAGGAAATTCTCAGTTTTAAATCCTTGGAAGCAGAGACAGTGATATCAAATGCCTCATGCTTCTAGAAGTGGTGCTCTGTGAAGCAAAATGACTCTTCAAGTTTCAGAGTAAAGGCTGAACTTAGTTACTTTGGGCACTGAGAAATGAAGTTATAATCTGGATTTCTGGTTCTCTCTCGCTCTCTTTTTTTTCCCTGGATTTCTCTTTTTAAACAGCTTTTTGCCCTCATCACCAGATACTAGTGAGTTTGTAAAGAAACAAAATGGTATGCAATCCTTACTTACGTTCTGCTCAAAAAGATGATTTCTAGTGTCTCACAATTATAGGTCTCCTTTATTAATACATTCAAAGATACTTATTGAGTGTTGCTGTGTGCCAGGCACCGACACAATATGAACCAAAAAAACTTGTCCTTATGGAGTTTTCACTGGGGTTGAGGAAGGCAGACCACACACAAACAGGTAAACTGCATGCTGTGCTATACATAGAGTCCCTGGTAAGGTCTGTGGGGTGAAGCAGATCTAAGAGGGATGAGTGGCACCTCTGTATCTTTCAGTGCCTGCCAGCTGGAAAGTGCATCAGCCTGGCTCATCCCTAGCAGTGTGTTGTCCCCTCGGCTATTGCTAGGCAGGCTCCTGGTCCAGACACAGGTCACCAGCAAGTCTTCAGGACAAGCTCTGTATCCTGATGGGAGGTTTGGACTGGGCCCCCACCTCCTATTCCCTGTACCGTAATTTTGAGTCTCTCATCAGTCACGCGGACTGGGTACATCTTTGCCTCCCCTTCAGAACACCCCTGGAGCCTGTACCTCCCTCAGAGTGTCCTTGCTGGCTGCCTCACCACCACTCGAGGCATTCTCGGACTGCAGTGCTGGGACCCACAATTGCACACGCTCTCCAGAAGTGACACCAAAGGAGTGAGGATGAATTTTTGCGTCTTGTTGAGCTCCATTTCCTCCTCAGGCAAATGACTGGGCAGATCATTCTCTTTTCCTCTCAGATGTTTCCTCTCTTTTTTTCACAGAAGGTAAACAAAACCCTCTCCTCCTTGCCTCACTAGAGAACAATCTGCCGTTTCCAGTTAAGACTGACAGTGAAGGCTGTGAGGTGGAGCGCTGCAGGCACTCAGTCCAGGCGTGTCCCTGGCTCTTTCCTTGCTGCTTCTGCAGTCTGACCTTGGCCCTTTGAGCCCGTGCTGGGTGGAGATGCTGCTCCTCGAGGAGGTGAACTGTCAGCTGTGTGATGTCCTCCCACCCTAGTGTTACCTGGAATGACCAGATATCAGAAATAAAACCGGAAATCCAGCAGTGTGTGGCCTCCCAAAGGCACAGGCCACCGCTCTCCCTGCTTCCCTGAGGCTTCGGGGCTGGAATTCAAAGCTGGTTCACACCTGGGTCTGATGGGAGCACACTGTCAGGGGATTCTCACAGAAGGGAGCCTGCTGAGACAAGGCTGCAGGCAACGAACTCTCAGCCCTGCAGCCACAGAGCCTGCACAGGCCAGGCTGGGCTGCACCGCCCTCCCCGTGCTCCCCATCCATGGCTGGGCTACGTGAGCTTCCTTCAAGCCTGCTCAGCCTTGGCAAGCTCTGCTCAGAGACAGAATACTCTGTAAGGAGGGTGGCAGTGGGAGTTGGTGGAAGAGGACAGGGAATGGCTAAAAGGGCCAGTCGGAAGCCAGGAGCTCAGAGCCTTTCAGAAAGGAAACGAGAGTCCTTAAACCAGGGTTTGGAAGAATCAGGAGACATTTGAATCCTCCCTCAATGTGGAGGCCATGCTTTTCTGTGAGGTGAGGCACGCTGGACCAGAGACTCTAGTCTCCTCATGTGGGAGGTTGTGGTGATGTCGGGGTCACTATTCTGCCAGGAACCTGTATGTGTTTACCAGGATCTGGCTAAACAGGAGGAAAGATAGGAAGATCTAGAAGAGAGGCAATAGGTTAGCAATATTAATCTGTTGAAGGGAAAGAAGAAGCTAATACTGAAAGATGACAGCCAGTTTCTCCAATAATACTGGTGGCATGGAACTCACGGACTGTGTGTAGCCAACATACAGCTTAGTCATATCAGACGTAGCACAGATACCTAGCTATCTTATAGAGAGAAAATCTGATCACCCAGGAAGTTAAAACCACACCATATCAACAGAGCCCAAAGAGACATCCTTGTTCTCCTCAATTCTAGACCAGAGCTATGTTGACTCTCTACTCTGCACCTCTGGCTGGGCAGAGGGATGGACAGAGGGAGTCTGGGAAGGCAGGTGAGCAGAGATCAGAGAAATGGAAGCTGAGTCTGTAGAAGGAGCCAGGGAAGAACTGCCAGGGCCATAGTTGCCAGGAATCAATGACAAGGAGGAGGTATGTTTGAGAACTGATCACATCAGTGTTGTCAGTGTCTCCCCGAAATTCATCTTTACCTGAACCTGTGGATGTGACCTAAGGAGGCATAATTACATTAAGATGTGGTAGGTACCAAATGCTATACAACTGGTATCATTTTAAGAATAGGGCAATTTGGACACAGACACAGACACAGGAACAGAACATCACATGAAGACAGAGGCAGAAATTGGAGTGGTGCAGCTTGAAGGGAAGGAGAGCCCTGGATGCAGGCAACCACCAGAAATTGAAAGAACCAAGCTAGGATTCTTCCCTAGCACCCTTGAAGGAGTATGGCCCTGCTGACTCTGTGCCTTTGCAATAGTGGCCTCCAGAACTGCGAGAGAGTAAATTTGTGTTGTGTTAAGGCTCTAGGTTTGTGATCCTTTGTTACAGCCACCCAGGGAAACAAATACTCCTGGGATCAGGGCCACACCTCAGAATCCAGGTCAGTGCTTTCTGCAAGGTGGACAAAGGTGCCCATGCTTCCTCCACTCTTCCTCTGGAGTAAAGTGAGCCTGGGGTGATCTTACTTGAGACTGATTTCTCTAGGTGTGGCCCAGAACCCCTTCAGCTGTCCCTGCTGTTCTGAAGCTTCTGTTTTAACGGAGAGACTGCAGAGGCTGGTAAGTCAATAGTGCTTTCTCCAGGGATCACAGACAGGCCTTCCTAGTCACAGCTTAGCTCATTTCCACCTCAATACAGCACATCCTGCAAATGAGGAAAAACTGAGAGGCACCTGCACAATTCGCCGTGTGTCCTAGCTGGCTCCTCCCTCAGCTCTACACCTTATTTCCCACGGCAGGTTTTATCTCACCGTTTCTCATCAATGCTGATTTGCAGAAAGCATCCCAGCCCACCTTCATTCTTGATTACAGACTCACACAGACGCAACTTCTAAATCGTCAGGCCACACTCCTGCATTTGGACACCCATTTCCTCCCTCAGATCATAGTGGTCCTCCTTTCCCCTGGCACAGGCATACTAACTTACATAGCTGCTTCTTCACACCTTATATATTAGCTATCTATTGCTGAATAACAAAATCATTCCAGCACTTATCAGCTTAAATAACATTTATTATCTCACAGTTTCTGAGGGTCAGAAATCTAGAAGTGTTTTAGCTAAGTGCTTCTGGCTAATCAAGTTGTCAGCCAGGCTGCAATCATTTCTAGGCTTGACTGGGGCTGGAAAATCTGCTTCCCAGCTCCCTCACGTGGTTGTCAGCAGACCTCAGATCCTCACTAGCTATTGGCTGCAGACTACAGCTTCTTCTCATGCTGGTGACTCCATAGCTCCTGAATGTCCTTGTGACACAGCTGCTGGCTTCCCGAAGCCCACTATCTGAGCACACACAAGAGAACAGCCCAGAAAGAAGCTGCAGCCCATTGTAATCTACCTTGAGAGTGACACACCATCACTTCTGCCATTTGCTGTTGGTCCCAACCCTGCCACAAAATGGAACAGACTGCATGAGAGCATGACCACCAGGAGGTGGGGATTTCAGAGGACCATCCTGAAGGGACTACCACACCCTATTAGAATCAAGCATTTCTTGGCTTCACTGGTCATTTCCTTTTTCTGAGCATGGGGTAGCAGAGAGAGCACTATGGCCACAGCCCCCAGAGTCTGGGAATCTGACCAATTCCACTATTTAATCCTATCTGGGGGATCCAAACTTCCCCCTTTTCCTTAGGCCAAGGGAGACACTGCACTACGGCTAGGAAAATAGTGGCACTTTGTTAATCCCTTTTTGGCTGAACTACCTAGATTCAAGTCTTGACTCCTTCACTTATTAGCTTTGTGATCTTGGGCAAGTTTTTCAGCTTTTCTGTGCCTCAGTTTTATTACATGTAAAATGGGACCAAAACAGGTATATTTCATAATATTATTGTATGGCTTTAAGAGGTCAATGTACATAAAATAAGTAGCACAGTGCAAGTGGTGCATAAATGAGAGCTATTATGATAATTGTTGAAATACACCCTAATTTAGAATCCAGAAAGGAAATAGAAGGGGTTAAGGGAAGAGGTAAAGCAGTGAAAAGTCACAGATTCTTTGTTAAATGTTCTGTGATTTATGGAGCCTCAGATTTTTTAAGGTAACTGTTACTCCAAATGCTCTTTCTCTCTTCTTCTGCTTCTTCTCATGAATGCAATGGTGTTAATTCCTGTGCCTCTTACAGTTCAAGCAAGAAAGACTGCCCAATTGTGGCCTAACCTGTGTGTCTGTGATTTGTTGAGGGTGATATGCCCCAATGTGCAGAGAACCATAATTCTGACCTTTCAACTAAAGGGAGTTAATTTTAAAAGGAAAAAAAATAAATACCAATAAAGTTAATAAACGTTTTGAATTAAGAAAGTAACACTCCTTTATTGAATTCATTATTTTTAATATCCCTTTGCTGAGTTTGGAACAGTCACATCTGCCAAATTTCAACTAGGTCAGCACAAATGTTTTTATTTGTAAAATATTCATTAGTAAAAATACCTATACCCCATTGTTTAAAAACCCTTACCAAGTGGATTGGATGCTGCTGCTTTATGGTCTTTGTCATCTACATTGAGAGATCCCAGTTATTTGGGTCAATGGCTCGTAAGCCAGGTAGCACCAAATACTTGGCTGGATATTTTCTCATCCATGTTTGCAAACCTAGAATGAGAAAGTGAGATGACCACATACAAAAGTGTAGCAGCCAGATTTGGCATTAAGAAAACTAAGCTTAACTCAAAAGAGTCCCCCAAACAGCAGTGATCAAGAACCATTTGTCTATTCTTCCTCCTGTTGGTTGAGTCTGCACACCAGGATGCAACTAACAGTTCTCTTGAAAGAGTGCTGGAGAAATGCTCTGCTCTGCTGGTTAAGGAGGCTGCTATGTCACATCTTGAGTTGAGTTTCCATCAGCATTTCAGGGTCATCTCCCACAATCATTCCTCAGTAGCCTGTTAGAACAAAGCACCCAGGGCTTCTCTTATCTCTGAGGCCTATAGATCAAGACAGTTCTTGCTGGAAAGAATCCTTGGGTATCTCCATCCATTGTCCTTCCAGCATCTGACAACCTAGAGAAGACTGCAGTGACTATTTTTCAGAAATGGAAGGTGTGGGGCCTGTGGTTCAGACAATTCATGGCCAAAAGATTCAGCATTCAGGCCAAAGAAACTGATTTAAAAAACAGGATTCTTTTCTAACCAGTTGTCTGAATTACTTACCCTTCTTCCCTTCCAGAGGCCCTGCTGCCTAACAAACAGAAATTCATAATGACAGTGGAAAATCGCCAAACTCAGCAAATTTCTCCGAGCAAATAATGATTCCAGTAAAGAGTGTTCAAGTTTGCTATAACAATAATGAAGATAATAATATTTTATACACCTAAAGTGCTTCTCATCCCCTAGTCTGCTATTTAATATGTTAAGTTTATACATTTGCATATGCCTGTAGGAGAATGTGCACAGTGTATATTAAACACATAAAATTCTTTGGTGAAACATTGTCAGTTGTTTGATTAATTTCCAAAATTTATTCATCTTGCCTACTTAAAAACTTTAATCCCAAATATTACATAAGCCTCTACCCAATCTTAATTTCTCCCATTCACATTTTTAGGATTAAAATTTTCATCTATTAACACCATATAGATGGCTAAGAAGTTAGGGGCATCTTTCTCTGAGTGTGTAATTTCCTACTCAGAAAGCTAAAACAAAAAGAACCCGAGGAAGGGGAGGCAAAAGAAACATTTGCTCATTTGGTATTGTGCCTGATTTCTATTATCTCTACCCAGCCTGTCTGAGGTCAGAAGCTCAGAAACTGGAACATCACACTAGCCTAACCTGGCTTTATTCAAGTTTAGAAATGAAACACTAGAAATACAGGATTCTGCAGGGCTAAAGATTTCTGTAACCACAGTGACTCATAAACACCGCACAAGAAATGTATTTGATTTGGGTTTTGGCCTTTAAATGTGCCACTTTCATCTCCTTTTGGCCTCTCCTTACCACACAGGGTTCCACTTAGGATATCATAGCCAGAGCTGTAAAGCTCCCCAAAGTCTTTGAAGAGAAAGGCTGATTTTGTGCAAAGTAGAGCTGTTGTTTTATTAAGGATGCATGAGAAAATATAACTAGACTTCACGGAGTGACTAAGAAATGCTGTCGGTGGACTGAATCTCAGCCATCACTGGCCCTTCGGAGATCTTTGATCTCTTCTGTGAAGATCAAGAGGGGAGTGTGTGTAGGGGAAAAGCAGCGCCAGGCCCAGTACCAGGAGAAGGAGAGAAGGGATTTTGGTGAGGAAATTCAGTTCAGCAAGCATTCATTGAGCTAGGTGCTAGAGAGAAAATTCGATAAATTTCCTACCACAAGAGGACATGCAAACAGGGAATATCAATATAAGGTGCTCAGAAATAGTGTAGAGATGTGCTAGGGGACCCTGGGAGAGCTGCGTGGGGTCACTGCAGTCACCATGGGGATTATAAAGGAAGGGTACCTGGACAATGGAAGGCTGAGCTAATAGCCAAGATGTACACACAGGAACACAGGTCTAGACAAAATAGCAGCATCCAAGCAACTGCATGCTGCATGCTGGGGACTTTTAGCACTTGGTTAGCACATGAGTAGTTCCAAAATGGGAATGTAGAGGTAGACAGGGCCAGGTCACAAGGGGCATTGCCTGCCATACTGAAGAAACTAACCATTGTTCTGTTGGTAGTGTAAAAGCCACTGAAAGGTTGTTATTAGGGAAAAAATGGGGCCTGATCTGTGTTTTAGAGAGATCATTTCACTAGCTATATATATTTAAGGGGCAAGACTGGAGGGAGAGAGGTGCGGCTTACAGGTGATTTCAAGAACTTAAGAAAGAATGGCAAAGGCCTGACCTAGTGTAGCAGTGCCAGGGAGAAGACAGACTAAGTTGGAGACATAAATCAATGAAACCTGATTAGTTATTTGTGGTATAGGAAGAAAGGGGAGAAGAGAAGGTTTCTAGAACAGTGGTTCTTAAAGTGTGATAGGTGGAGCAGCAGCAGCAACATCACCTAGGAATGTATTAGAAATGCAAATTTGGGGGCAACCCCAGACCTTGTGAACCAGTTACTGAATCAGAAACACTGAGGCTGGAGTTCAGCAGTATGTGTGTTAAGCCTTGCTGGTTCTGATGCAGGTTCAAGTTTGAGAACCCCTAGTCTAGGATAACTTCCAGGATTTTATCTTGGGTTTCTGGGTAACTGATGCTACTATTGGCTGAGATAGGGGATACTCTAAAGAGAACAGAGCGTTTTGTTTTGTTTTGTTTGAGGCTGAGGAGAAGTCAGCAAGTTAAAGAAAGGAAGAGAAACAGGGTGATTTGCAGCAAGGAAAAACAAAAAGAATTGGAAGGAAAAAGTGACTCTCAGAGCCTTCTTGACGTGTACAGTTGGCAAAGGAAAGTTCTGAAAGTCCAATTTGCTGCTCTTGGGTTAATAGTGGAAGGGAGGTTGCAGTCTGAATAAATGAGTGAGCAATTCTATCCCCCAAATCATTAGGAAAATCTGGGTTGCCCAAACTATTGATTGTAACCTGTACTGCTTTCTATACCAATGCACAGTAACCACAATTTGGCAGGATTTGATTGAGGTCCTCCTACTCTTGTGTGTCTGCAAAAGAATATGCGTAAACTCAGGACCCAGATCAAAACATAAGCGGGCCATGAGAATGATTAACACTACATTCAACAGCAGACATGGTGGAACTTGCAGATCATGGTAAAACTTGCCCAAGGGGCCAGAAAAGTCCCTCTCATAGGAACAAGATTCCCTGATTTCTCTTATCTCTACCCAGCCTGTCTGATGGGAGAAGTTCATGAACTAGAACATAGTAGCCTAACCTGGCTTTATTCAAGTTTAGAAATAAAACACTGGAAATACAGAATTCTGCAGAGCTGAAGATTTCTGCAGCCACAGTGACTCATAAACACAGCCAAAGAAATGTTTTATTCTTTGCTTCTGAAATTATTTGCCCCTAAATTTGTTGGTCACTGTGCCAGAGTCAGAGATCAAAGTACAGCTAATGTCACCCAAGTGAATGCTTGAGTCAACATGGGGAGACGTCAGCCACAATGGAGGGGGATGGGCAGGGAGAGAGGATGGTTCTTCTGCTGGATGGAGTGTCCTGGATTGGGGTCAGAGATGATTAAAGTAAGCAAGGAGAGGAAAGGGACAAATCATGGGGGAGGTGGTAACAGAAGGGTTCTGCAGAAATTTCTGCCTGGATCCAGCCCTGCATCACATAAAGAGAGATTAAATAGCATCCCCATCCTTATGAAATAGAGTTACTTGCCCAGGACATTCACGTCTGAAAATAGAAGATTTAATGCACCAGGGAGGCTAGTAACTCAGTAATGACAGAGGTATGGAAGCTTTTTCCTAACATGGTATCTGAAGATAAAAGCAGCTCAGAGTAGACACATATTTTAAGTGCTGTCCTCCTAATACAAATCCATCATCAGTTAGATGTGCTCTTTGACCGGTTTCTAGCAGCAAGAATGGCTTGTACTGATGAATCCACATGATCTGTGCCAACGTTCCCAAGCCTTTGGCTTCACAGCACCATGTTCCAACCAACTGTTCCTTTCTCTGCTCCAATTCATTCTATGTATCACTGCCAGATCGATTTTCTAAAGTAGGACCCATGACTTTCTTCTGCTCAGAACCAGCAATGGCTCCCTCTTGCCTGTACAACTGAATATAAACTTTTTAACTTGACCAAGGTACCTATAATTTCCATTATTAATGCCTGACTTCCTTCAAAGCCATGGTGCTTGTAGTCTCAGCTACTCAGGAAGCTGAGGTGGGAGTATAGATTGAGCCAAGGAGGCAAAGGCTGTAGTGATCCCTGATGGTGCCACTGAATTCCTGCCGCGTTGGGGGACGGGGGTGGGGAAGACTCTCCTGGACACAGGTTGGGCATTTTAAAATTATACTTTCTTCATCCATGTGAGCAGTTTTAGAATAGAAAGGAAGGTACATATTAATGGAAGGAGGAGGAGGGTTTGGGGAGCTCTGATGAGTCTTATGAGCAGCCTGTCCTAGGCGCATGAGGAATTGGCACACAGGATGGGGAGGGACCAAGGAACCACAGGAGGGGACTTGGTGATGGCCTGCAATTTTTGTCTGATACATATGCAGGCTGGCTTCTGGTAGAAAGATCCAGTTCAGAATTCCCTGCTAGGGAATTCTCCCTCTATGAGGGGCTGAGGGGACCCTGCTCCCACCAACCCCACGTGTACTACTAATCAAACATCTGCTGTGGGCTCCCTAACAGCTTCATAAGCAGGCTTTCAGGCTTTTAAAATTAAAATAAATAATGATTGTGGTAGCACCAAGAAGCTGTCAAGAATTTTCTTGAGAATAGGCAAACTGAGTATACCTGCTTATCTCCAGCAGAACAGCTGCAGCATGGAGCTCCAGGAGGGCAGCTAAAGGATGTTCCCAGTCCCCATTCCTGGTAGAGTGCTTGGTCAAGTGGCTTAACCCATATGTGCTTCAGTGTCCTTATGTGTAAACTAGAGATAAGAGACTAATAGTACAAGGTGCTGTTCTAGGTATTTTACACATATTATCTCATTTAATCTTTACAACAGTCTTGTGAGATAATATGTATAAAACTCTCAGAAGAGCACCTTGTACTCAGTAAGGCCTAAGTAAGTGCGTACTGCTGCTATTAGTGGCAGATAAGATAGGGTTCTGAAGTCAGCTTTCTTGGGTTCAGGTCACAGCTTTACCTTGCTGACCTTGGGCAATTAACCTTCTCTCTACGCCTCAGATTCTTCATCTGTAAAATGGGGATAAGCAATAATACTTTCCTCATAGGATTGCAGTGAAGATAAGTTAGTGCACTTTGAGCAGTGACTGGCATCATATGTTATCAAATATTAGCTATTATGCTAATTATCTTAGTCCTTTCCCTATCCCCCTCAACTCCTCTTGCCCTCCCCATGGTTGATGTAATTTTTTAAACGTTGATTCTTAATATTTTAGGAAGTGTTAGGATTCCCTGGAGTCTTCCTTCCTCCAAGTTCATTCTATTTTACGTCTCGATTAGTGGGTCATAGATTTACGGTGGTTGTAAAACTCGGATGCTTGGGTCTCAGTCCAGAGACACTGATTCAGTTCAATTGCAGTGGGGCTCCAGCACTGGTATTCTTTTTAAAGCTTCCCATATTATTCTAATTGCATTTAGTATTCAGAACAACTGGTCCATACTGGTTTGAATCAAAAGAATATAAGGAGGAGTGTGGACATACTAAACCACTCATCAAAAACCACCTCAGCCTTTTACTGAGGAAATGATCATAGAGCCTTGGTAAACCTTCCCAATTGATTTGGGAAGAACCTTGTGTTTGTGAAACTCTCAAAAGCATTTTGCTGTGCATGTGTGCTTGGCTCCAGCTCAGATACCTGTAGTCATGCTGACTGTGGAGCCTTGCTCAGGTATTGTGGGTTGGGGGCGGGGCAGTGGCTACTACTCTGGGGTCATTTGACGTTGAATTTCAGCTACGATCTTTAAGAAATCACTTGAGTTACGAAGGGAAGGGAGAAATAACTCAGCTCAGAGTGTCCTCCCTGCTGGACCACACATATTTGGTATTTCTTTTAGATCCACAGGCAGCTTTCACAGTCGTTGTAAAAGATTCTTTGATTTGGGCTGAAGATTTTGAACTTTATTCTGTAAGCTGAGGAAAACCTGTGAAGATTTAGGGCAGGAAAGCAATACGGTGACAGAAGAATTTTAAGAGTTCTGGTGGTGGTGTGTAGAATGGATTGGATCAGGGAAAGAAAGAGGACAGGGAGTGTTATCAGAAGGCAATTGAAGCAGTGCAGGTGAGAAGTGCTGGGAGAGAAGGGAGGACATGCAGTGGAATGAAGGACTGGGGTTCTATTAAGAGGTGAGGCTGGCCTTCTGAGGGGGTGGGAAATACCCCTTTAAGCACATCACTGGACCCTCATCGCTAAATTATGAAGCCCAAAAGCGATCTTAGCTCATTTCTCTTTCAACAAGAAATTTACTTAATCTCTAGAATGTGCCAGTTGTAAGCACATGGGGTATAGTGAGTGGCGAATGGTCAGAAAAGCTTGGACAGAGCTCACTTTCTAGTGGGTGGGGGAGGAGAGCATAATCACACAAAAAGAATACGTTAAAGTGCCATCAAGAGGGTTATAATAAAGTGAAATGATAGAGCACCTAATGCCTAATTTAGATGCAGCCACAAACTGGCTTACCACGAATGTGGCATTTAAGCTGAGATCTGAAGAAGAATGAACCAGCCTTGTCATGCTTGCTGCAACAGCATCCTAGGCAGAGGAGTAGCAAGGGCAAAGGTGGCCATGAGCTTGAAAAGTCTGAGAAACCAAAGGAAAGCTGGTGCAGGCAGAGGATACCAGGGGGGAACAGGGGTCTCAGGTGAGGTTGGAGGGGGAGGCAGAGGTCAGATTACTTAGGGAATGTGAAGTCAGGCTAAGGACTTAGCGTATACACTATTCCAGATAGCATAAAAAACAGTGGGAGGAGTTTTCAAAGGGGTGTAACATGACCTGATTTGTGCATTTAAAAATAATTTTGGCCACTCTGTGGTGAATAAACTGTAAGCAGGGCAAAAAGGGTAAAAATAATATTGACTTCTGCTAGGGTAGAAGCAGCAGAGACGCAAGCGAGTGAGTTGGTTTGAATATATTTTGATGATGGAACTGAGAAGATTTGATGATGTTTTATACATTGTGGTGAATGATAGGGAGAAATCAAGGCTACTTTATAGATTTTTGGCGTGAGACACTAGATGCTACTTATTGAAGAGGGAAAGTTTCAAAAGCAGCAGGGTAACGGGGATAGGTTATCTGTAGTTATCTTCCTATCATGTTATGTTTTAGATAATTATTAAACTTCCCAGTTAAAGGGTGAAGTCAATGAATGTAAGTATTTGAATGTAAGCATCTAGGCTAGGGAAAAGTTCATGATAGCAAAAAAAAGTTAGAATAAAGTGGATATGGAATGTAGTTAATGCCATGAGACTGGATGGAATCACCTGGAAGGAGTTGAGATGGGCACTTGGGACCAAGGTCTTTGGCTTAGCAATATTTTGAATTGCAGAAGAGGGAGTGTTGACATAGTCGTCTGTGAAGAAGTGACCAGTGAGGAAAGAGAAGGATCGGGGGATAAGGTATGATGAAAGCCAAGAAAAGAAAGTATTTTGGGATGAAGAAAGTGATCAACTGTGTGGGATGCTGAGAGGGGGAGTAATATGATAACAGACTATTGGATCTAGCAACATGAAAATCATCAGGCCAATGTAGTCTCAATGCAGCAGTAGGACTGGAAGCCTAACGGGTGGGTTTGAAGAAAGAATACAGGACAGGAAAGGACAGGAGATAGATAAAGTGACATTAGGGAGCTGAAGAAATTTTGCTATAAAAGTGAGAAGAAAATGAGACTTTGGTGGGCAAGAGAAAGTTGTATTTCAAAATTAAATAATACCACAGCTTGTTTGTGTAGTAGAGAGGAGAGGGGCAATTAATGCAGAAGAGAGGGGGATGAGTTGCAGGACTGAAGTCCGTGAAGGTGAGAGCAGATGGATTCAGAGCATGAGGGAAGAGTTGGGTCTGGATAAAAGCAGGAGACAGTATGGAGGCATGAGCACCAATACCAAAAGGATGGTAGACTTGGTGGAAGAAAGATGGAGTTGCTAATTGCTCCTTTTAAAAAAATTATAAATTATTTTAAAATACATATAACATAAAATGTACAATCTTACCAGTTTTTAAGTGTGCATTTTAGTGGCATTAAATACATTCATAATGTTGTGCAACTATCACTTTTTTTTTTTTTTTGTAAAACTGAAACTTTGTTCCCATTAACAATGGAATGATTTTGACTCTTCTAAGTACCTTATATACTATATAATTGTACAGTATTTGTGTTTTTGCAACTGGCTTATTTTACTTAGCATTAATATCTTCAAGGTCCATCCATGTTAAAGCATATTGCAGAATCTCCTTCCTTTTAAGACTGAATAATATTCCATTGTATACATATACCACCTTTTTCTTATTCATTCGTTAATGAACACTTGGGTGGCTTCCACATTTTAGCTGTTGTGAACAATGCTGCCATGAACATGGGTATACAAATATCTCCTTAAGACCCTGCATTCAATTATTTTGGGTATATACCTAGAAGTGTAATTGACAGATCATATGGCAATTCTATTTTTATTTTTTTTGAGAAACTGCCCTATTGCTTTCCACAGCAGCTGTACCATTTTATATACCTACTAACAGTGCACTGTGGTTTCAGCTTCTCTGACCTCATCATCATCGTGTTATTTTCTGTCTTTTGATAGTAGCCATCCTAATTGGTGTGAAGTGATATCTCATTTTAGCTTTGATTTGTATTTCTCTAGTGATTAATGACAGTGAGCATCTTTTTATGTACTTATTGGTCATTTATATATCTTCTTTAAAGAAATGTCTGTTCAAGTCCTTTGACTATTTGTGAATTTAGTTTGTTTGCTGTTGTTGAGTTTTAGAAGTTCTCTGTATATTCTGGATATTAGTCTCTTGCCGGATAAATGATTTGCAGATATTTTCTCCCGTTCTGTGGGTTGCCTTTTTACTCTGTTCATCGTGTCTTTGTTGTTGTTGTTGTTACTTTGGTGGTTTTAAAAAATATTTATTTAAAAGAAAAGTTTTAGGTTCACAGCAAAATCAGGAGCGTACAGAGATTTCCCATCTGTCCCCTGCTCCTACACATGCCTAACCTCCCCCATTTTGATAGTGTTGATGCAACAATTTTTAAATTTTCGTGAAGCTCAATTTGTCTATTTTTTGCTTTTGTTGCCTATGCCTTTGTCTTCATATCCAAGAAATCATTGCCAAATCCAATGTTGTTAAGATTTTGTCTTACATTTTCTTCTAAAAATTGTATTTTAGTTCTTACATATAGTTTTTTTGATCCATTTTCAGTTAATTTGAAAATGGTGTTAGCTATGGGTCCAACTTCATTCCTTTCCACCTGGATATCCAGCTTTCTCAGTGCCATTTGTTGAAAAGACTATTTTTTTCCCCATTGAATGGTTTTGACATACTTGTCAAAAATCATTTGACCATAATGCAAGAGTTAATTTCTGGGCTTTCTTGTCTATTCCATTAGTTTATTTTTATGCCAATATCACAGTGTTTTGATTACTATAGCTTTATGGTAAGTCTTAAAGTCAGGAAGTGTGAGTCTTCCAGCTTTGTTCTCTTTTTTCAAGACTGCTTTGGCTCTTTGAGTTTCCTGAGATTTTATATAAATTTTAGCATGAGTTTTTCTATTTATGCAATAATAAAAAGTCATTGAAATTTGGATAGGTAGGAATTGCATTGGATCTGTAGATCTCCTTGTGTTAGTATTGACATTTTTTATAATAAGTCTTTCAATTCATGAACTTGGGATGTGTTTTCATTTAGTTATGTCTTCTCTAATTTCTTTCAGCAATGTGTTATAGTTTTCATTGTACAATTCTTTCAGTTTCTTGGTTAATTCCTAAGTATTTTATTCTTCTTGGTGAGATTGTAAATGAAATTGTTTTCATAATTCTCTTTTCAGATTGTTCATTGTCAGTGCATAGAAATGCAACTGATTTTTATGTGTCAACTTTGTATCCTGCTACTTTGCTGAATTCATGTTTTAGTTATAATTATTTCATGGTGGAATCTTTAGAATTTTCTGTATACAATATAAGAGCATATCATCTGCAAACAATTTTACTTCTTTATAATTTGGATGTCTTTTATTCCTTTTTATTGCCTAATTTCTCTGGCTGGAACTTCCAATACTGTGTTAAATAGAAATGGTGAAAGGGAGCATCTTCTCCTTGTTCCTGATCTTAGAAGGAAATATTTCAGTCTTTTACCATTGAGGATGATGCTTATATAAAAACCATATAGCATTTTTATTATGTTGAGGTAGTTTTCTTCTATTCCTAGTTTGTTGAGTGTTTTAACCATGAAAAAGTGTTGAATTTTGTCAAATGCTTTTTCCTGTACCAATTGAGATTATCATGTGTTTTACTCCCTTCATTGTGTTAATGTGATATATTACATTAATTAATATTCATATATCGAACCATCCTTGCATTCCAGAAATAAATACCACTTGATCATTGATATAATCCTTTTAATAGGCTGCTGAATTTTATTGAGGATTTTTGTGTCAATGCTTATAGGGTATATTCACCTGAAGTTTTTCCCCTTATAGTGTCTTTATCTGGCTTTGGTATCAGAGTCATGCTGGCCTCATAGAATAAGTTAGGAAATCCTCCTTCTTCTTCAATTTTCTGAAAAATTTGAGAAGGATTAGTGTTAGCTTTTTTAAATATTTGGTAGAATTCACCAGTGAAGCCATCAGGTACAGGACTTTTCTTCACTGGGAGATTTTAAATTATTGATTCAATTGCCTTACTAGTTATAGGTCTATTCAGGTGTTTTATATCTTTATAATTTAGTCTTCATAGGTTTTGTGTTTCTATGAATTTGTCCATTTTATCTAACTTATCTAATTTGTTGGTATACAGTAATTCATAATGCTCCCTTATAATCTTTTTTATTTCCATATACTTTGTAATCTCTCTACTTTCAATTCTCATTTTAATAATTTGAGTCTTCTTTTTTTAGTCCATCTAACTAAAGGTTTGTCAATTTTGTTGATCTTTTCAAAAATCCAACTTTTGGTTTCATTTACTTTCTCAATTATTTTTCTATTTTCTATTTTATTTATCTCTAATTATTATTTCCTTCCTTCTACTAGCTTTGGGTTTAGTTTGTTTGTCTCTAGTTCCTTAAGTTTTAAAGTTAGATTGCTGATTTGAGATCTTTCCAGGTTTTTAATATATTTATAGCTATGTGTTTTCTCCTTAGCACTGCTTTTGCTATGTCATGTAAGTTTTGATATGTTGTGTTTTCATTTAAATTTGTCAATATTTTTCAATTTCCTTTGTAACTTTTTTTTCTTTGATCCATTGTTTAAGAGTACACTGTATAATTTCCACAAATTTTTGAATTTTTCTGGCTTTACTTATCTTACAGATTTCTAACTTCATCCCATTATGGTCAGAGAGGGTACCCTGTATGAAATCTATCTTTTAAAATGTACTGATACTTAATTTATGGCCTAAATATGGTCTATACTGGAAAATATCACAAATGTCTCAAGATAAATATGTATGCTATTGCTGTTGGGTAGAGTGTTCAGTATATGTCTGTTAGATCTAGTTAGTTTTATGTGTCCTTTAAGTCTTCTATTTCTTTACTTCTGTGCAGTTGTTCTACCCATTATTCAGAGGAGGTATTAAAGTCTCCAACTATTATAGTAAAACTATGTTTTTCTTCAATTCTGTCAGTTTTTGTTTCATATTTTTTATGGTTTATTGTTAGGTACATATATGTTTATAATTTTTATATGTTCTTGCTATATTGAAACTTATATAATGTCTCTTATAACTCTTTTTTTATTTAAAGTCCACTTATTCTCATATTAGGATAACCACCCCTGCCATCTTTTGGCTACTATTTGCATGGAATATCTCTATTTTTTCACTTTAAATCTATTTGTGTCTTTGAATCTGAAGTGATTCTCTTACAGACAGCATATAGTTGGATCATATGCTGTTATTCATTCTATCCATTTCTGCATTTTGATAGAGAGTTTAATTCTCTGTCAAAGTTTACAAAAGAGTTTACATTTAAAATAGCCAGTTACCAATAAGGGAGCATCTGTTTCTGTATTTTGTTATCTGTTTTCTATGGCTTTATAGCTCTTTTCATCCCTTACTTTGTGCATTACTGTCTTCTTTTGTGTTTGGTTTTTTTTTTTAATAGTGAACTGTTCAAATTCCTTTCTCATTTCCTTTTGTGGATATCCCATAGCTGTATTCTTTGTGGCCACCATGGCGATTACATTTAATGACCTAAAGTTATAACACTGTAATTTGAATTTTACTAGTATAATTTCAGTAACATACAAAAACTCTGGTTTTTATAGAGCTAGACCCACCTCTTTCAGCTGTTGATGTCACAAAATTACATCTTAATACATTGTGTGCCTTGAAACAGAATTATATTATGTCAAATAATGATTTTAAATTCATTAGTCAAGTGAAAACAGAATGTAGAGTTATAAACCAAGGTTTAATAATATTAGCTTTTAGACTAATAATTGTGTTTTTAAAAAAGTATTAGTTTCTAATACTCTAGAAAACAAAGTCACATTATGAACATTTGTTGTAATAATATTTGCTTTTATAATTGGCCATGTACTTACCTATATTCAGATCTGTAGTTCTTCATATGGCTTCAAGTTACTGTCTAGTGTTTTTTCATTTCACCCTGCAGGACTTCTTTAAGAGTGAAATGAAAATGAGCATTTCTCACAGGGCAGGTCTAATGATAATAAACTCTCTCAGCTGTTGTTTATCTGAGAATGTCTTAATTTCTCCCTCACTTTTAAAAGACAGTTTTGCTAGACATAGAATTCTTGGTAACAGATTATTTTCTTTTAGTCCACTGCCTCCTGGTTTCCAAAGTTTCTGATGAGAAACCTGCTGATAATCGTATTAAGAATCCTTTATATATTTCTCTCCTCTTTTTCTGCTTTCAATATTTTCTCTTTGTTTTTGGATTTTCACAGTTTGATTGCAATGTGTCTGAGTGTGAATCTTTTAAAATTCATCTTTCTTGATGTTCATTGACATTCCTGAATGTTTATATTCATGCCTTTCACCAAATGTGGGAAGTTTGAAGCCATTATTTCTTCACATGTTCTCTCTTTTCTGCTTCTGGGTCTTCCACAATGTGTATGTTGGTTCACATGATGGTGTTTCACAGGTCCCATAGGCTCTATTCACTTTTCTTTAATGTTTTTTCTTTCTGTTTCAGACTTGATAATTTCTGTTATCCTATCTTCACATTTGCTGATTTTTCTGCCTGCTTAAATCTGCCTTTGAATCCCTCTAATAGATTTTTCATTTCAGTTTTGTTCTTGTGTTTTACATATTTTTTTAGGTTGTCTATCTCTAATATGGTTTGGACCCAAATCTCATCTTAAATTGTAATCCCCATATGTCAAGGGAGGGAGATGATTGAATCAGGAGGTGGTTTCCCCCATGCTATTCTCATGATAGTGAGTTCTCACAAGATCTGATGGTTTTATAAGGCACCCTTCTCCCTTTGTTCTTATGTCTCTCTTCTGTCTCCTGCTGCCATGGGAAGAAGGTCCTTGCTTCCACTTCACCTTCCACCGTGATTGTAAGTTTCCTGAGGCCTCCCCAGCTATGTGGAACTGTGAGTCAATTAAACCTCTTTTCTTTAAAAATTACCCAGTCTCAGTTAGTATCTTCATATCAGTGTCAGAATAGACTAATATGGTCTCTTTATTGATATTTTCATTTTGTTCCTACATCATTTTCTTGACTTTCTCCATGTCTTTGTTTAGTTTTTTGAGCATCTTTAAGACAATTGTTTAAAATTATTTGTCTAGCACATTTGCCATCAGATGTTTTTCAGGGACAATTTCTGTTGATTTATTTTTTTTCTTTGGGTCATACTTCTCTGTTTCTTCATATGTCTTGGGATGTTCTTTGTTGAAAACTGAACATTAGGACCTAAAAATGTGATACTTCTGGAATTCAGATTTTCCTTCTTCCCCAAAGTTTGCTGTTTTTTGTTACTGGTTTTTTTTTTTTGTTGTAGATGATGTCTCTCAGTGCCAAGGATCAGCCTGTGGTATAAACTTAAGGTCTTCTGAGCCTGCCCCTTTCCTGAGTGTGCATGGTTACCAATTTTCTCCATAGTTGCAGTTATTTTTGCATGTCCTAAAGGTTACTGTTTAGCTTGCTGGCTCTTTTGCTTTCACAAAATAAGGCTTTATTTTCCCCTGATTTCAGAATGTTCATATGAGTGTTCCCTATGACCACTGTAATTAAGACATATTGAAGAGTTTTTTGTTTGTTTGTTTTATGTTTTTGATACTGAGTCTCACTCAGTTACCCATGCTGGAGTATAGGTGCAAGATCTTGGCTCACTGCAACCTCCGCCTCCTTGATTCAAACAATTCTTGTGCCTCAGCCTCCTGAGTAGCTGGGACTACAGGTATGCACTACCATGCCTGGCTAGTTTTTGTATTTTTAGTAGAACAGGGTTTTGCCATGCTGGCCAGGCTGGTCTCCAACTCCTGACCTCAAGTGATCTGCCCAGCTTGGCCTCCCAAAGTGCTAAGATTACAGGCATGAGCTACCTATGCCTGACCTGAAGGGGTTTTGTTTTTCATAACTCTCCTGAACCTTTTTCCCCCCAACTTTTATTTTACATTTCAGGGTACATGTGTATGATGTGCAGGTTTGTTATATAGGTAAATGTGTGCCATGATGGTTTGTTGCACAGATCATCTCATCACCTAGGTATTAAACCTAGCATCCATTGCAGCTGGAAACCATCATTCTTAGCAAACTATCACAAGAACAGAAAACCAAACACCGCATGTTCTCACTCATAGGTGGGAACTGAACAATGACATCACTTGGACTCGGGAAGGGGAACATCACACATCAGGGCCTATCATGGGGAGGGGGGAGGGGGGAGGGAATGCATTGGGAGTTATACCTGATATAAATGATGAATTGATGGGTGCTGACGAGTTGATGGGTGCAGCACACCAACATGGCACAAGTATACATATGTAACAAACCTGCACGTTATGCACATGTACCCTAGAACTTAAAGTATAATAAAAAATAAAAATAAATAAATAAATAAATAAATAAATAAACCTAGCATCCATTAGCTATTCTTTCTGATGCTCTCCCCTGATCCCGGGCAGGTCCCAGTGTGTGTTGTTTCCCCACTGTGTTCATGTGTTCTCATAATTCAGCTCCCACTTATAAGTGACAACATGTGGTATTTGGTTTTCTGTTCCTGCATTAGGTTGCTGAGGATGACAGCTTTCAGCTCCATCCATGACCCTGCAAAGACATGATCTCATTACTTTTTATGGCTACATAATATTCTATGGTGTATATGTACCACATTGTCTTTATCCAGTCTATCATTGATGGGCATTTGGGTTGATTCCATGTCTTTGCTATTGTAAATAGTGCTGCAATGAATATACACATGCATGTATCTTTATAATAGAATGATTTATACTCCTTTGGGTATATACCCAGTAATGAGGTTGCTGTGTCAAATGGTGTTTCTGTCTCTAGTTCTTTGAGGAATTGCCATACTTTCTTCCACAATGGTTGAACTAATTTATATTCCCACCAACGGTGTAAAAGTGTTCCTTTTTCTTCACAACCTCACCACTAGTTGTTTTTAGACTTTTTAATAATCACCATTCTGACTGGCATGAGATGGTATCTCATTGTGGTTTTAATTTGCATTTCTCTAATAATCACTAATGTTGAGCTTCTTTTCATATGTTTGTTGGCCACACGGATGTCTTCTTTTGAGACGACATGTCCTTTGACCACTTTTTAATGGGGTTGTTTTTTTCTCATCAATTTGCTTTAGTTCCATGTAGCCTCTGGATAGTAGACTTTGTCAGATAGATAGATTTCAAAAATTTTCTTTCATTCCGTAGATTGTCTGTTCACTCTGTTGGTGGTTTCTTTTGCTGTGCAGAAGCTCTTTAGTTTAATTAGATCCCATTTGCCAAATTTTGCTTTTGTTGCTACTGCTGTTGGCATTTTTTGTCATGAAATCTTTGCCTGTGCCTGTGTCTGGAATGGCATTGCTTAGATTTTTTTCTGTTTTTTATAATTTTGGGTTTTATATTTAAGTCTTTAATTCATCTTGAGTTAATGTTTGTACAAGGCATAAGGAAGGGATCTAGTTTCAGTCCCAGCACCATTTATTAACAGGAAATCCTTTCCACATTGCTCATTTTTTTCAGGTTTGTTGAAGATCAGATGGTCGTAGATGTGCAACCTTATCTCTGAGTTCTCTATTCTGTTCCATTGGTCTATATATCTACTTTTGTACCAGTATCATGCTGTTGTGGTTACTGTAGCCTTGTAGTATAGTTTGAAATCCACTAGCATGATGCCTCTAGCTTAGTTCTTTTTGCTTAGGATTGTCTTGGCTATTCAGGCTCTTTTTGGGTTCCATATGGATTTTTAAATAATTTCTTCTAATTCTATAAAGAATGTCAATGATAGTTTAATGAGAATTGCACTGAATCTATAAATTACTTGGGGCAGTATGACCATTTTCACAATATTGATTCTTCCTATTGATGAACATGGAATGTTTTTCCATTTGTTTGTGTCCTCTCTGAGTTCCTTGAGCAGTGGTTTGCAGTTCTCCTTAAAGAAGTCCTTCACTTCCCTCCTTAGCTGTAGTCCTAGGTATTTATTCTTTCTGTAGTAATTGTGAACAGGAGTGCATTCATAATTTGGCTGTCTGCTTGGCTGTTGTTGGTGTATAGGCATGCTAGAGATTTTTGCACATTGATTTTGTATCCTGAGACTTTGCTGAATTTGTTTATCAGCTTAAGAACCTTTTGGCTGAGATGATGGGGTTTTCTAGATATAGAATCATGTCATCTGCAAATAAAGATAATTTGACTTCCTCTCTTCCTATTTGAATACTCTTTATTTCTTTCCCTTGCCTGATCTCCCTGGTCAGAAGTTTCAATACTATGTTGAATAGGAGTGGTGAGAGAGGGCATCCTTGTCTTTTGCTGGTTTTCAAGAGGAATGCTTCCAGGTTTTTCCCATTCAGTATGATATTGGCTGTGGGTTTGTCATATATGGTTCTTATTATTTTGAAGAATGTTCCTTTAATACCTAGTTTATGGAGAGTTTTTAACATGAAAGGATGTTGAATATTATCAAAAGCCTTTTCTGTGTCTATTGAGATAATCATGTGGTTTTTGTCTTTATATCTGTTTATGTGATGAATTACATTTATTGATTTGCGTATGTTGAAGAAACCTTGCATCCTGGGAATGAAGCCAACTTTATTGTGGTAAATGTTTTTTGATGTGCTGCTGGATTCAGTCTGCCAGTATTTTATTAAGGATTTTAGCATCAATGTTCGTCAAGGATATTGGCCTGAAGTTTTCTTTTTTTGTTGTATTTCTGCCAGGTTTTGGTATCAGAATGATGCTGGCCCCATAAAATGAGTCAGGGAGGAGTCCCTCCTTTTCAGTTTTTTGGAATTGTTTCATTAGAAATGGTACCAGCTCTTCTTTGTATCTCTGATAGAATTCAGCTGTAAATTTGTATGGTCCTGGGCTTTTTTTGGTTAGTAGGCTATTATTATTGCCTCAATTTCGGAACTTATTGGTCTATTCATGGGTTCAGTTTCTTCTTGGTTCAGTCTTGGGAGGGTGTATGTGTCCAGGAATTTATCCATTTCTTCTAGATTTTCTAGTTTATATGCATAGAGATGTTTGTAGTATTCTCTGACGGTTGTATTTCTGTAGGTTCACTGGTGATATCCCCCAGAACCATAATTTCTGGTTATGTTTGATTCTTCTCTCTTTTCTACTCTATTAGTCTAGCTAGTAGTCTATTTTATCAATTTTTTCAAAAAACCAGCTCCTGAATTTGTTGATTTTTTGGAAGGATTTGTTCTGTCTCTATTTCCTTCAGTTTCACTCTCTTGGTTATTTCTTGTCTTCTGCTAGCATTGGGGTTTATTTGCCCTTGGTTCTCTAGTTCTTTTAATTGTGATGTTAGGTTGTTGGTTTTGATGTGGGCATTTAGTGCTATAAATTTCCCTCTTAACACTGCTTTAGCTGTGTCCCAGAGATTCTGGTACATTGTCTCTTTGTTCTCATTAAAGCCCCTGGAAGTTACTTGAGTCAGTCAGGGAAGGACTTGTAACAATAGGGGAAGGTGTAACAAAAATAGCCAACTGTTTCTGTATCTGTACTTTGTTATCAGAAGCAGCAATCAGTGGTCAAGGCATACAGCCCTGATATTTAAAGGACAGGGTCCTTTTTGCCCACTCTGGCTCCTGCAAGCTATGTGCAGGCTGCTCCAGGAACATGTGCATGATTGCCTGCCACAGGGCTGGAATAGAAGATGGGCAGCTACTGTTACACTAACAGCTGAAATTGACCACAGTTGATTGCAATTTACTCTGCAAGTCTTCCTCTGGAAGCTGAAAGCCTTCAAAAGACTCCAGAATTCTTTTGTGCTATTGTTTTCTAGGTGGGAGACAGATTTTTGGTGCTCCCCACTCCTTCACCTTCCCAGAGTCCTCTCCCAAGTGTTTTTATTTTTAAAATTTGTGGGGGTTTTTAAAAATATTTATTAGAAACAGATCTCACTGTCTTGCTGAGGCTGGCCTTGAACTCCTGGGCTCAAACGATCCTCCCACTTCAGCCTCCCAAGTAGCTGGGACTACAGGCATGCATGCTATACCTGACTTCAATTATTTTTATTTCCAACTAAAGTATGAGATAAGGTCAATAATTAAGTGAAAAGGGAAAAAGAAATGGGGGACTTTAAAGAGAGAGAAGAACAATAATTATAGTAAATATTTTTATAGAACTTATCATGTTCTGGGTAGTATACAAATGTTTTACATCTATTAATCCATTTAATTTTCATAACAATCCTATACAGTGGTTCCCCATATGAGGAAACCACATAGGTACATATTTACATTTGAAGAAACTAAGTCACACTGAGATTAAACTCACACAGCTACAAGTGACAGAACAATTATTTGAACTGTCTCCAGGGACTAAGTGTGAAATAGTAGTTTCGAAGATTGCGAGAGTTGAGATACTGTGGAAGTGTTACAGGATTGCCATTCATCAATGTTGAATGCCATTTAAAATATGTGTTCATGAATTTAAGGCAAAACAGCACAGTATACACTTTTCTTCAGAGTTCACCAGTCATGGAGGAGGCTCAGAATAGCCAGTTTTGTTTCACCAGTCTTTGGCATTGTCTGGCAATTTCCCTGGACAGAGAAGAGGGCAAAGGAGTTCATGATGCTTGTGAGGGAAGGAGTATGATGATGTGGCTTGGCTAGAGATAGGACAGTGAAGATGTGTGGGAGCATTGGGGGAAGTGGCAGGCTCAGTGGACTGGAAGGCTATTCTAGGTCAAAGCACTCAACAAGAAGTTGAGCTGAAAGGATGGGAGATGGTGCTCTGATGCTGGGGAAAATCTTTTGGAAAAGATGCAGTTATCAGTGCTAATGAAGGCAAAAGCATAAAACCCAGTTTGCTCTCTGTTTCCATTCTTACCTCTTATAATTCTTGTGATAGGTTTCGTGCTAGTTCTTTAAATAAGCATTGCAGTCTCCCATCACCATACTTTATGTGGTGTCCTTGCCTTGCCCAGGATACATTTTCTCCTGTCTTCTCTCATTTGAATAGTACCCATTCTTCATGTCCTTCCTCAAAGAGAACCACCTTTGTTACCGCATCTTCCCATACTGTGATGTCTTTAGCCAGAAGTTATTTCCTTTGTTCTCTTGTGGCACTGTTTTTATTCTTCATATGTTATATATTGCCTTTTAATGAGACATTTGTTTTGTGTCTTAGATACTCTACTAGGTCTTAAGTGCTCAAGGGCAAGAAGTATAACCCTGCAACTTGCTATTCTGGTCCAGGCTTGGCCTAGTGCCTTCCTGCCAGTAGAAACAGGAAAAATATTCTAATTTCTAATTTAGAAATTCTTTTTTTCTAATTAGGAAAAAGATTCTAATTTCCTAAGTACAGAAACTGTGTAGTAGATTCTCAGTAAACATCTATTGAATTGAATTGGTGAACCCAACACATTAGGAAATACTTTATGTTTTCCATATTAGACTCATGTATCTATGAACCAGCACTATAGCAAATCTATTCTCACTTCTTTATGAGGTTAATAGTTTAAGACCAGTCCAGTTATTAATTGTAGACTATAATAGTAATATATATAACATATCACTGTTAATTAATAATTATATAAATATAATATATAATTATAATATATTAAATCTCATATAGTACTTTGTGATAAGCACTAAGCACTATAATAGCATTAAGAAGTGAGTGTTATTCCTGTTTTATAGAAGAGAAAACTAAGGTTAAACAATTGTTCAAAGTCACATAGGGAGTTGGCAGCAGACCTAATAATCAATAAAATTCAATAAATGCTTTTAACCACTGTTTTCTAACTTTTTGTATGACATATGGTAAGAATATTACACTACAGTCCATGACAAAGACATATACACACACGTGCATCTGAAATTAAAGTTTTACAAATTAATACTTACTTTACTATATGCAATATACTTTAGTACTTCCTGTTTGATTTTATTCTGTTTCATTTTAAATGCTAAATGGAACTCCCTCAATTGATTTTACAACTTACATGTAGGTAAAGACTCACAGGCTGGAAAAAGATGCCCTCACAGTGCTTTTACTGTTTCCCTTTGCTCGAATCAATGGGTGATTCACAGTCCTTCTGCAATTCTTCTAAACCACTGGATCAAATTTCATTTCTTTAAGAAAAAAGTATCCTAACTGGTGTACACGGGAAATAACATGCACTGAAGTTGCTGTAATTACACAGTGTTGAGCATAAGTTAAATGACATATTCCCTTCTGAGTTACAAGTAACTCAGCTACAGAATTGCTGGAGGATTAGTTAAGACAATTCTAATTGAAAAAGAAATATAATTAAGTTCAGAGAAGTCAACTGTCTCTGAAGCAAATCACTCTCCTACCAGAAGATCTGTTCTCATTTACATCACACTGATTAAGCAACTCTTTGGTAGGTAGAACCCTGAATTCAGTTTTTCTCATTCATGCTTTCATTTAGTTACTTACCAACTCATTTATTTATAAAAGATCCATTAGAAGTGAGAGCTAAGGACCGTGCTTAGTTTTCATCATGGGCTCTGCCTTCAGTTTAAAATTCAGTGTCATAGCACTGTAAGGGGAAAATGACTCAGGCACCGTGGGAGGACTAAGGGAGGAGGCTCTTCATTGTGCCTGAAGGGAAAGGGGTCAGGAAAGACATCAAAGAGGGGATGATGCTGACAGTGCACCGAGGAGTGATCAGGATTTCACATGGAGGGAGAAGCTGGAGAAGTCAGGGTAGGGCTGGGAGGCAGGGAGAGAACATTTCAAGTAGCTGATCCTGGCATGTCCAGGAAAATGCAGCTATAGTGGAACACGTGGTACTCATGGGACATGAGGCAGGAAAAGTGAATGGGGATTGATTATGAAGCTCTTCATGATATACAAGTAGTTTTGACTTTATTCCATAGGTAACAAGGAGCTATGAACAAATGGTTGGCAGCTGAATGACGGACAGTGCAGCATTGTGGAAAGAGAACACTAGTGTTGTGTAGGATGGGGGATGACACAGGATGAGCCATCTTGGAAGTGGATTGAAGACAAGGGCCAGGTTTGAGAGAGATAGGCAGTAGAAGGGACTGGAGTTAGTGTCTATTCAGTGTGGACTATGGCACTTGGAGTCTGCTTTGGGGGGCCAGGCAAATGGTGGTGTGATTTGCCAAGACAAGGGCTGCAGGAGAATGAGCAGGTGTGGGGACAAACTAATACATTCTATTGTATGGAGGTTGCATCTGAGGCCACCAAGAGATTTCAGGTGTGAATTACAACAGGAAGGCAGAAATATTACTCTGGAGTTCAGACATGGATCTGGTTACAGGTATAGATTTGGAGTTTATAGGTTCTAGTTGTTAGTTCAAGCACTAGATCTAAATGAGTGTTTGTGTGCAATAAAAAATAAGAGCGCTAAATTAGGAAGAGCCTGCCTATTTGTAGGAGGTGGGCTGAAGAAAAGTAATATATTAAGATGGGGAGAAAAATCCCTGTATGTATCAGCTCAAGAGGCAGGAGGATAATTGGGAATCATTGCCATTGTGGATACCACAAAGGAAAGAAAATTTCAACCAGGAATTTTTAACAGTATCAAATAACAGAGAAAGCCTGCAGTGTTCACTGGCTTGACCAGAGCCAAGTTTAGGCATGGGGCAAAGCATAGGGAGGTGGGGAAGAAGCTGGATTGCAAGAATGAACAGCCTATCATTGCAGCAGTGAAACATGCAGTAAAGGGGAATGCAGCAGAGGGAAATGCATTAGTGGAAAACGGAAATGCAGCAGTGAGAATACAGCAGAGGGAAATGTATCAGTGGAAAATGGGAATGGAGCAGTGGGAAATGCGAATGAGGCAGAGGAGAACAGAAATGGAGAAAGGGGAATGCAGCACTGGGAAAGGCAGTGGAGGGAATGTAGTAGTGAGAAATGGGAATGCATCAGGGGGAAATGGAGGAGTGGAAAATGGAAATACAGCAGAAGATAATAGGAATGCATGACTGGAAAATGGAAATGCTGCAGAGGGGAGTGTAGCAAAGGGAAATGGAAATGCAGCAAAGGAAATTGAGAATGTAGTAGAGGGACATAGGAATACAGCAGAGGAAAATGGGTTGCAGAAGTAGAAAATACGGGAATGCAGCAGAGGGGATTGTAGCATAAGAAAATGGAACACAGCTGTGGGAAATGGGAGTGCAGCAGTGGTAGATAGGATTGCAGCAGAGGGAGATGGAATGCAGGAGTGGGAAATGGAAATGCAGGAGTAAGAGATGGAATACAGGAATGCAGGAATGGGAAATGGCAATGCAGCTGAGGAGATGGAATGCAGGAGTTGGAAATGGAAATGCAGGAGTGGGAGGTGGAATACAGGAGTAGAAAATGGGAATCCAGCAGAGGGAGATGGAACGCAGCAAAGGGAGATGGGAATCCAGCAGAGGGAGATGGAATGCAGGAGAGGGAAATGGGAATGCAGCAGAGGGAAATGGGATTGCAGCAGAGGGAGACGGAATTCAGGAGTGGGAAATGGGAATGCAGCAGAGGGAGATGGAATGCAGGAGTGGGAAATGGAAACGTAGGAGTGGGAGATGGAGTATAGGAGTAGAAAATGGGAATCCAGCAGAGGGAGATGGAATGCAGCAGAGGGAGATGAAATGCAGGAGTGTGAAATGGGAATGCAGCAGAGGGAAATGGGATTGCAGCCGAGAGAGACGGAATTCAGGAGTGGGAAATGGGAATGCAGCAGAGGGAGGTGGAATGCAGGAGTGGGAAATGGAAATGTAGGACTGGGAGATGGAATACAGGAGGAAAAATTGGGAATCCATATGTATACTTGTGCCATGTTGGTGTGCTGCACCCATCAACTCGTCAGCACCCATCAACTCATGATTTACATATGTAACAAACCTGCACGTTATGCACATGTACCCTAGAACTTAAAGTATAATAAAAAAAAGAGAAATATCTAAATTGGAATAAAATATGAAATTACACACACACACACACACACACACACAGACACACACACACACACACACAAAGAAAATGGGAATCCAGCAGAGGGAGATGGAATGCAGCAAAGGGAGATGGAATGCAGGAGTGGGGAATGGGATTGCAGCAGAGGGAGGTGGAATGCAGCAGTGGGATAGAGATTGCAGCAGAGGGAGATGGAATGTAGGAGTGGGATGTGGGAATGCAGCAGAGGGAAATGGGAATGCAGCAGAGGGAAATGGGATTGCAGCAAAGGGAGATGGAATGCAGGAGTGGGAAATGGAAACATAGGAGTGGGAGATGCAATACAGGAGTAGAAAATGGGAATCCAGCAGAGGGAGATGGAATGCA